>NC_088222.1:50287329-50587329 GCF_036934945.1 Oncorhynchus masou masou
GTTTGGTGTGTCTCCCAGGTGGCTTGTGGCAAACTTTAAACGACACTTTTTATGGATATCTTTAAGAAATGGCTTTCTTCTTGCCACTCTTCCATAAAGGCCAGATTTGTGCAATATACGACTGATTGTTGTCCTATGGACAGAGTCTCCCACCTCAGCTGTAGATCTCTGCAGTTCATCCAGAGTGATCATGGGCCTCTTGGCTGCATCTCTGATCAGTCTTCTCCTTTTATGAGCTGAAAGTTTAGAGGGACGGCCAGGTCTTGGTAGATTTGCAGTGGTCTGATACTCCTTCCATTTCAATATTATCGCTTGCACAGTGCTCCTTGGGATGTTTAAAGCTTGGGAAATCTTTTTGTATCCAAATCCAGCTTTAAACTTCTTCACAACAGTATCTCGGACCTGCCTGGTGTGTTCCTTGTTCTTCATGATGCTCTCTGCGCTTTTAACGGACCTCTGAGACTATCACAGTGCAGGTGCATTTATACGGAGACTTGATTACACACAGGTGGATTGTATTTATCATCATTAGTCATTTAGGTCAACATTGGATCATTCAGAGATCCTCACTGAACTTCTGGAGAGAGTTTGCTGCACTGAAAGTAAAGGGGCTGAATAATTCTGCACGCCCAATTTTTCAGTTTTTGATTTGTTAAAAAAGTTTGAAATATCAAATAAATGTCGTTCCACTTCATGATTGTGTCCCACTTGTTGTTGATTCTTCACAAAAAAATACAGTTTTACATCTTTATGTTTGAAGCCTGAAATGTGGCAAAAGGTCGCAAAGTTCAAGGGGGCCGAAAACTTTCGCAAAGCACTGTATCTATTTGACAATCATTTCATAAAACTGAAATAAAGTATTTCCTTGTTTACCAGAATCTGGACAAGCTGTCTGGTATCTTAATCACGGTAACAACGAGAGATCAACTGAACTTCTGGTTTGTCCTTTTTTTTCATTGCAATCAAGCTTAGTTTAGCCCGCAGGTGCATGTCATCTCCCGTTAGTAGCGTTTTAAGAAATCCAGTGGTAATCTGCAGGAGTGCGTTAAAGGGTAGGAAGCATTACTCACCAATGTAAAAACACATTGTGATCAAATACTTACTTGTAGTCACGATCTGGTTACCTATAAATACAAACATAGTTATGTGTTTGGGTTATAACGTATTTATTAACTTATTTCCGGATATCTTCTAAACTACCCACAATGCACTATTTCTCAACATCATATGGAGAATTTACTCTGTCTTGCCGAGTTTGTATGCTAGTTCATTAGCTAGCTTATGCTGGCTACTGTTAGCCACACCTCATGGCTTCACTGACTTTGTGGCTGTGTTATCTAGAAGGAACCTGTTAGCACTGCAGGCTCTGGTGCCTTCTTGCCGTGGGCTCAAAACCAAAAAAAATTAAATTATACCTGCTTTCTCTAATTGTGTAACTATAGTACCTCATCTATTTTCATTTCCTTTCCGGCATGTTCTCTGGGAAGTAGGCGACTAGAGTTTTGTAACTTTTTTCACCTTGTCCTAGTGCTCTGACATATGACATCTGGAATCAATCTATTTTTTATTTTCCTTGCTATAGTTATTGGATTTTTCCTGACTCTTACCATCGGATGGACCCCAGCCATCAATCAGTAAGTCTCTGCTCTTTTGATCTGCGGTTTTAGTTGTGTTGTGTTCTAATTGGTCTCCGGTAGTTGAGCTCTAGCTTACTGACCATAACTGTGCTGGTTAGCTAGGCTGGATAGGCTAATAGCTAACATAATTGGCTAAATAGCTAATGTTAGCTGGCTGTATATAACTGCATATACCTAACAACAATCTTTGATATTTTGTTAGATGGCATTATGTATTTCCAAAACTTTGGTTTACTTTAATGTAGCTGTAAACTGGGTGTTGATAGCAACTGACTGACTCATTCAGTGCTAACATAATGTTAGCAGGCTGGTAGGGCTAACATTAGCTGGCTAATTGGCTAGCAAGTTGATTTGTATCAATAAATTCATAAAGTATTTGCTTGTAAGTTTGGTGAAAATGTAATTGAAACCAGTAGTCATGAGTGCAAACGATTTGGTTTCATTTTAAGTTTTACATTTGAAGTTATGTCTGTTATAGGAACTAGGCTGTCTTGCCGGGTCCACCATATTACATCACACCCTGGAAAACATTTTCCAACATGGCATTGGCAGGCTTCAGAATTCTGATCGTTTTTATATAATACCTCGAAAAATTAAAATGTGAGCTATTGATGTGCATATTAATGCAAATCCATATGTTACATGTGTTTACATTAATGCTGCCTACCCTTTAAGTTCTGCTGGTTCGTTGCAAGCGAGACCATAGATCTATTTTTCAGTTAGCATTAAACGTTTTAGCAGCTAGCTGTATGGAACTGAAGTGTACTGCATTAACAATTAAATATACATTGCAGTCCATATATATATATATATATATATATATATATATATATATATATATATATATATATTACCTTTATTTAACTTGGCAAGTCAGTTAAGAACAAATTCTTATTTTTAATGATAGCCTAGTAACAGTGGATTAACTGCCTTGTTCAGGGGCAGAACGACAGATTTGTACCTTGTCAGCTCAGGGATTCAAACTTGCAACCTTTCGGTAACTAGCCCAACGCTCTAACCACAAGGCTACCCTGCCGCAAATGTACATCTCATGATCAGAAAATAAGATTTGCCAAGTGTGTTAGTTATGTAACAGGAGGACTTGGACTCACTGTCATCCTGTGTCATCAGTCATAATCTTAAATATAATATTCCCAAAATAATTACATTATTCTGGAAATTATTAGCGCTTGTCTGTGCTTACTGCTTTGTTCCATAATGAACTTGATAACAACACCCCCCCCCCCCCCCCATGTACTTTGATCCTCACCAAGGCATGTAAGGGTACAGAAAACAAACAATATTTAGATGTGGTATTCAGTGAAAACAAGAGCAGCGTATATTCATCAATAACCTACAAGTCTCATCAATATCTGCAGGGATGTCATCAACCATGTCTATTACACTCGTCCATGTACCCCAGCACCTAATAATCATTATCTATTGACCACAATGGCAACAACTACGATAGAAAACATCAATCTGTCATGGGATGTTCAGCAATGCTATCCTGTCTGTTCTCCTGTGCACTCATGTCACACATTCATTGTTGAAACAAGCCCCTGATCTATCTATCTCTCTCTCTGTGTGTGTGTGTGTGTGTGTGTGTGAACACCTGCTGTAACTGTAGTTAACCTTTTGGGGAAAGCACTTGCACAGGACTCCCTCTTTTCAGTCATTGGTGTTTCTTTGTGTTTGACTTCAATCTCATTAAAACAAACCCATCCTTCATCACCCCTTAAGGAACACCATCTGTATCCCTTCCCATTTCTATCTGAAAGCTGTTTTGATATACAGTATCTTTCGGTGTTTTTCAAATTCCCCAACTGAAAAAAAAGCCCATACTTCCTCTGGAGTTGCCTGCGTTCCTGAAAGTGTTGAAATCAAAGAAGCTATTCATCCCCTCCGCTCTGGCAGCAGGTATTTTTAGAAAGTGCATTATCGGGACAGCATGAATCATTTATCATTCTGATACATACGTATCTTCGATTTCTGTGCAATCTGCATGCAAAAATCAGCAGTGTGTGTAGAACAATCTCTCACACACCAATTGTGCTCTTTAGTGCTTTCAAAAGATTGTGGATAAAACTGTGCAGTTAGATATACCCTTTGAGCATACAGGAAGCAGTTGGTGAAGAAAGAGATGTCTTTTGTCCATTGCCATTATTCCATTGAGATCAGTCATCCAGAACCTAAAGCATAAAACATATGGTAGACACTGAGGCAGTGGCGATGAGCATCAATACATACATACATACATACATACATACAGTTGCGGCCAAATATATTGGCACCCGTGGACCTTTCTTAAATAATTCTAAAATAAGTTGTTGGATTTTCAACACAAACATAACAATTTTTTTTTTGTAAACTTATGTTTACAATTTTAATTGAGAAAATAAAGACAAATGGCATGGACAAAATGATTGGCACCCTGGTACTTGGTTGCAAAGCCTTTGATCAAGAAAGCTGCAGACAAAAACTTCCTTTACCGTCATTGAGCTTGCTGCAACTTTCTCCTGGCAATTTGGCCCACTTTTCAGAAGCAAACTGCTGTAGTTCTTTCATTTGAGGGGTGGCCTCCACCAATTGCTGTTTTCAGATCTCACCATAGGTTTTCAATGTGATTTAGATTTGGACTCTTCGCTGGCTACTCCAGAATGTCCAAAATCTCTTCTTGAGCCATTCCTGGGTGATTTTTGATGTGTGTTTGAGGTCATTGTCCTGCAGGAAGATCCACAACCTTCAATGGGTACCCAGTTTGGACACTGGGTTGAACATTGGACTCCAAATCCCCTGATCATCTGAAGATTTATTGATACCTTACGCATAACAAGGACTCCAGTATTAGAGGCAGAAAAGGAACCCCACAGCATTATCAAACTTCCCCCATATTTGATTGTAGGGGAGGGTCTTTCATTGAATTTTTAATTTTGTCATCAGTAAACACAGCGCTCATCTGTTTTGCTAAAGCTCAAATTTTGTTTCATTGGTCCACAGAACATTTTCCCCAGGATTTAGGCTTGTTTCGGTAGTTATTTTGAGAAGTTCAACAGGCTTTTTTGTGTCTCCTTCAGCAGTGGGGTCTTCCTATGTTTACCAATGACTAAATTAAGCATTTAAAGAAAAGAACAACCTCCTTACGATCAATCATGGGGCAGGTTCGATAATGCAGTGGGTTACTTTGCTGCCTCTGGGGACCTTGAATGTGTGCAAGACATTGTGAAATCAGCAGATGGAGTACAAAGTTCAACCCAGTGTCCAAAAATGTTGAAGTAGAAAGGTGCAGCAAGCCCATTAATGGCTACAAGAAGCATTTGTTGGCAGCTATCTTGGCCAAAGGGTGTGCAATGAAGTAGTAGCTCAAGGGTGCCAATAAATGTACATTTAAATTGTAAGTTAATTAACTTAAGTTCTGCAATGTTGAAAACCCAATAACAAGGTGTGGAGAAATAGGGAATTATTCAAGTAAATTGGAAGGGTGCCAATACATATATACATACATACAGTTAGCTAAACAGTCATGGTTTTATGCTTGTGTTTTTTTGCTGTCTCTGTGATGCCTAAGTGTTTTAACTGGATCCCTCTCAGAGACGGTACTTCCTCAGTAGATCTGCCTGCCACATGTATTTCCTCTCCGGGAAGCGCTCAGGGATCTTGATCTTGCGGAAGTCCTGGATGCACTTCTCCAGCTCCTCCTCAATGGTCATCTTCTCCTTGGCCGGCCTCTTCTTGCAGGTGCTGGTATCTCGGGAGCTGGCAGTGAGTGTTCGGAGGAGATCACTCTTCCTGCGCTGCTCTGACTGCTGCAGCATCTGCACCGGGCCCTTCTTCAGCGGCCGGTCCAGGGTCTGGACATGGACGTGGGACTGCTGGCTCACCGGCCCACAGATAACGGTGCCGTGGGGTGAGCTGGCCTCTGACTGGCTCTCGGAGCTTGAGGTGGAGAGCTCGTTGAAGGAGGTGCCGCTCTCGCCCTCTCCCTTGTGGTTCTTGCAGCAGCAGTCGCAGGGCGGGGAAGACCACCGAGAGGTGCCACCTGGAACACAGAGGGAATAGACGGTCAGACAGGGTCTAACAACACAATAACACGGTCAGTTTGGCAATGAAAATATTCATTATTCCTTTTCAAACTAAATTTGAGTCACCTAAAAGATGGCATTTCCCCATGTTTAAACAAATGCACACCACAAAACAAGTAAAGTACTCTCTGACACAATAGAGTGAAGTTGCAGTCACAATAGATGGGTTGGAAGGTCTATGAACTGTGTTGCTTGAATCCTCTGATGTGTTTGAACCAAACAGCGCATTCACCTACCCTAGACTGGACAGTGCTTTGTAAACTTCCTTTGACATTCGGCTATTGATATCATGCAACTTTGTGTGCTTAAACTGTAAAATGTTTCTTTCTCTCAAGGAAAATTATGTTATGTAACAAATTGCTATGCATAGGCTGGTTGCAGAAGAACAGCATTCTCAGCTGTAGTGTTTAGGACCAAGGACAAGAATGCATTGAGAAATCACATCTCATAGAGCTGTAAACCTAGGCTTATTTATTTTTCATGGTTACTTGTTAAATAATTTAATAAAGAGGGATCTATTGCCTATGAATTTATTTCCCATTTAGCAAGAAGGCATTGCCTCTTGAAACACATTTTCTTTTCATGAAGTTCAATGCCACAGTTTCCTTTTATGTAAAGCACAACATTTTACATCAATAAATAGTATGTACTTACAAATATCCAATTTAGATTGTTTTAATCTATAACTCTACAGTGGGCTAAATTGATTTACTTATTAGCATTGCAAAAATCTATTTATCCTCCCTGTATTCTCTCTGTACCCTTGACTTTAGACAAGACCCATCATGAATCATGCAAAGTAGGGTACAAATCTACAATATACAGTAAATAGTCATATAAATATAATATTATTTGCATTAACAGTCAGATTTCAGTGAAGCTCTGATGTCGTTTTCCAACACTCAGTGTCATCTATCAGTGTCATCTATGCTGCACACAGTGCGGCACACAGTCAAGTACTACCGCTGTGAAATCAGCCTGCCATCAAAGATTGTGACATAAATGGAGCAAACTCAGTCACAGCCACTCTACCAGCTACCCAGGAAATCTATGGCTGCCTCCCAATAGTGCACTCTAAAGGGAATACGGTGTCATTTGGGACGCAGCCTCTAATTACCACTACCATCCCAATACAACCTTCCCTACTCAGTGGAGGACTGTGAATACTGGGCCGACAACTGACATGGGGGAGGGGGTCCATCTTTTGTGTTTATGTACCAGGGAAGGAAACAGAATTCATTTGTGTCACTCAGCATGAAAAGGGACATTTGATTGATGAGCTGGTGCCTCATAAAATAATTGGTGTTCTGAAAACTGGGCCCTGACTGTACAGACGGCTAAATCTGTCACTAGGCAATTTTTTTTGTCCAAATAACATTAGCAGGATACTCCAAAGCAGTGTTGATGGTGCGCATTAGACATGGTTGTGGGGACAGTAGTTTGGATCTGTACTGCTATTATTTCCCTCCTATCTGCCAGGTAAATACCCTGATGTTCTACACCTTATGGTTAAGACACATCGCATGGTTCTACATACTCCACATGAACATCTGTAATTGTCACATGTATGTCTATGATGAGTGTTTACAAAGGTAATGAGTGACAACCTGAGAAATATTAGTCTTTTGCGTGATAATAATCTGTACTGAATCTACACTTAAAGGTAAAGACAGAATCGTAACATTCCCAGATGTTTCCGCTCATTACACCATTCACTTCCAGTCCCAGGAGTTTAGTTGAAAGCAGATTAGTGACTCGGACTCTGACTGCTCTATTCAATTCAGAAACCACTGGAACTAATCATTTAATTATTTGTTATAGCTTCCCCTGAGGGCTACAATAAGATGTAGTGTGGAGGTAGTATTATATCTGACAAAACAACCTGCAATCCATTATCCACGGCTAATTGTGGGGGAAATAATTTGAACTTGACATCCATTTCTGTACATAGCATATTTTCCCACTCTCCCTGTTAATCTGTCACTGTTTAATATCTCTACAGTCAACAAGGGTGTCCTCAACACACTGATGTACTGTATAAACTTACCAACTTGATTTAGTAGGCAACACGTGATACTGTGCTGTAGTCAGATCCACAGTGGACACATCACTCACGAACCGGGACTTCAATCTGCACAAATACATAGCAGGAGAGGACCTACAGATTGGCTGTGCCTAGCCTATACTGTATGACCTGGGGGTGGGAGGAAGGCTTGTGGGCCAGAGTCTCTCTCTGTGTCAATAACACACCCCCCTCCATAATTCTATGTTCAGACCCATGCTGGGTCCAGGGCTGTGAGACTGTGGGGATGGAGGCTGTGGTAGGAACTGGTATATGTGATCTCCTATCTTGTCACTGGCACTTGCTCTGAGGCTGTGTTTGTCCTTCCCCAGTCCACACGTTCCCTTCCTCTCCTCCCCGCTAGACTCCTTAAGCCCGGAGCCATTAATCTCAGATCTCGGAGGGGACCTCCACAGCTTCAGTTATCAGAACCCACAAAGGGAGCTGCCTCCCCTTTTCAGACAGCCACCCTCCTCTTCCCCCACCGTCACACAGCTCTCCTCCTTTCTTGGCACTAAGCGTCTCGATCAATCCAATCCACCATCACCTCGCCTACCCGTGCTGCTCTGCACGCCACACATCTGTCTCCCCTCTGTCTCCCCTCTGTCTCCCCATCCACCCATCCATCTTCAGGCCGCTTTCCAACCGTATCAACACATCAGCGATTCGGTGGAGGTGTGTGAACGATTGCCCCCTGATTGATTTCTGTCATAAAGCTCTGATGTGTAGAGGGTATTCAGAGAAGCAAATAACCCCTTTTTTTGTCGTTTGTTAAGGTTTGGCACATCAAAGCAACTGACATGCATATTGTTAATAGGCTATGACAATGAATTTAATCCTGGAAACAGTGGCTGAGGCTGGATTTGCCAAGTACAGGCTGTACAAGCTATTAAGCCTCAAGGTGTGCACTTTAATAATTGAGTACAATGGGTATATATTGTAGAACACAAGACAAATACCTTGAAAAGTTAATAGTACCAGTACGCAATACTCATCTGCAATTTGAGAGAGATGTTAGAATGAAAATTTCTGCTGACAAATTAATATTCAAATGGTATATTTTCAAGAAAAGATTGGTGGTGTGAGGGACAATTGCATAATTGGCAGAACTGAAATGGAGGATGAGGCATCCTATATTATATTCCTTTCTGTCTTCAACCTAATTCAAATGAAATACAATTGTATTAATCACATGCTTCGTAAACAACAGGTGTAGACTAACAGGCTGTAGAGGTGTAGACTAACACCATGGGACCCGAGCGTTGCAAAATAAATTTAGACATACATGTTATTCAATTACTGCACCCACACTGCTCGCGCGAGCGTCTCCGTTGCCAAGGGCTAAAATAGAAGTCAGCTCGTTTTCTGACGCAGATCGCGCTGCAAGTCCTCCCTCTCCCATCTCCTCATTGGTTTATATATGCAGGTACACACGGGTCATCTCCTCATTGGTTATACCCACGTGGGTGACAGAAAGAAGAACGAGGTAAGTGGCGGTAATGCACCTAATTTATGAATGTTGCCAATCGCAATTTAAATCCAAGATGGCGTAGCAGTCAGACGTCTTTGTCCTCGTCTTGTCCCATGTGTATATCTTTTTATACATTTTTCTTCGCATATCTTCTATATATTTTTCTAAACCTCAACTTCAAAATACTCGCCTGCAACCCGCCTCACCCAATGTGCTTGGATCTGTTTTTTTCTAAAGTATTTTTCTTTACTTTTGAACCGGAACCCCAACAGAAGCTAGCCAGCTAACTAGCTACTAGGTAGTAGCTGCTAGCGGTCATCAGCTAACCTTTAGATCGGAAAACTCTCGACCGTTTGCACAACGCAATTCAAACCAGAGCATACCGGACTTATTTTTTCTCCATATCCCCGGATTCCTACGACAAGCTCTGAATCTTTTCACCTGGATCATCGCAGCTAGCTAGCTGCAATCCGAGTGGCTACTCCTGGCTAACGTCTCTGTCCTGAGGCAAGCACAATATCTATTTTTCCAAATGGCCTGGACCCCTTTAACTGCGGGTACGGAGCCCCGCCAATCCTTCACGACTAGACTACTGATGTAATCTGCCTGCTGGGTTTCTTCAACTGGCTCCTACGTCGCGATGTCCCCTACATGCTAACCGTGGCCCGCTAGCTGTCTAGAGCATATCGGACAGTTAGCTGAATAGGTCCATCGGCCAATTACTTAGGCCACTATACCTATTTTGCCAATTGACCTGGACCCCTTTACTACATGGAACCCTACTAATCCATCACGACTGGTCTGCCAACTTAACCGCACGAGGAGGCTACAACAGACTTCTTCTGTTGCGACTTCCCTCTAAGGCCTTTCTGCTATTGGCCCGCTAGCTGTCTGAATCGCTGTGTCTCCAGCCAGCCTAACTACTCACTGGACCCCTATGATCACTCGACTATGCATGCCTCTCCCTAATGTCAATATGCCTTGTCCATTGCTGTTCTGGTTAGTGATTATTGTCTTATTTCACTGTAGAGCCTTTAGCCCTGCTCATTATGCCTTACCCGTTAGTTCCACCTCCAACACATGTGGTGACATCACCTGGTTTAAATGATGTTTCTAGAAACAATATCTCTCTCATCATCCCTCAGTGCCTAGGTTTACCTCCACTGTATTCACATCCTAACATACTTTTGTCTGTACATTATGCCTTCAATCCTTTCTATCGCTTCCAGAAACCTGCTCCTTTTACGCTCTGTTCCGAACGTACTAGACGACCAGTTCTTACAGCCTTTAGCCGTACCCTTATCCTACTTCTCCTCTGTTCCTCTTGTGTTGTAGAGGTTAATCCAGGCCCTGCAGTGCCTAGACCCACTCCTATTCCCCAGGTGCTCTCATTTGTTGACTCCTGTGACCGTAAAAGCCTTGGTTTCATGCATGTTAACATCCGAAGCCTCCTCCCCAAGTTTGTTATATTCACTGCTTTTAGCGCACTCTGCCATCCCAGATGTCCTAGCCATGTCTGAAATCTTGCTAAGGAAGACCACCAAAAACCCTGAAATTTCCATTGCTAACTATAACATTTTCTGACAAGATAGAACTGCCAAGGGGGGCGGAGTTGCAATCTACTGCAGAGATAGCCTGCAGAGTTCTCTATTACTATCCAGGTCGGTACCCAAACAATTCGAGCTTCTACTTTTAAAAATCCACCTTTCCAGAAACAAGTCTCTCACCATTGCCGCTTGCTATAGACCACCCTCTGCCCCCCAGCTGTGCCATGGACAACATATGTGAATTGATTGCCCACCGTCTATCTTCAGAGCTCGTGCTGCTAGGTGACCTAAACTGGGACACGCTTAACACCCCGGCCATCCTACAATCTAAGCTTGATGCCCTCCATCTCACACAAGTTATCGATGAACCTACCATGTACAACCCCAAATCCGTAAACACAGGCACCCTCATAGATATCATCCTAACCAATTTGACCTCTAAATACACCTCTGCTGTCTTCAACTAAGATCACAGCGATCATTGCCTCATTGCCTGCATCCGTAATGGGTCTGCGGTCAAACGACCACCCCTCATCACTGTCAAACGCTCCCTAAAACATTTCAGCGAGCAGGCCTTTCTAATCGACCTGGCCCGGGTATCCTATTGACCTCCTCCCGTCAGTAGAGGATGCCTGGTTATTCTTTAAACGTGCCTTCCTCACCACAGCCCCATGTAAAAATTTGAACCAGGAACAGATATAGCCCTTGGTTCACTCCTGACCTGGCTACCCTTGACCAGCACAAAAACATCCTGTGGCGTACTGCATTACCATCAAATAGCTCTGGTGATATGCAACTTTTCAGGGAAGGTAGGAACCAATATACACATGCATTTAGCTTTCATAAGGCTAGCTTTTTCAAACAGAAATTTGAAACCTGTAGCGCAAACTCTAAAAAGTTCAGGGACACTGTAAAGTCCATGGAGAATAAGAGCACCTCCTCCCAGTTTCACACTTTCACCACCGATTAAATCAGTGAATTTCAATAAGCATTTTTCTACGGCTGGCCATGCTTTCCACCTTTCCACCATGCTTTCCACCTGGCTACCCCTACCCCGGTCAACAGCCCTGCACCCCCTACAGCAACTTGCCCAAGCCTCCCATTTCTCCTTCACCCAAATCCAGATAGCTAATGTTCTGAAAGAGCTGCAAAATCTGGATCCCTACAAATAGGTGTAGACGGGCTAGACCCTCTCTTTCTAAAATTATCTGCAGAAATTGTTGCAACCCCTATTACTAGCCTGTTCAACCTCTCTTTCATATCGTCTTGGATTCCCAAAAATTGGAAAGCTGCCGTGGTCATCCCCGAGACACTCTAGACCCAAACTGCTACAGACCTATATCTATCCTACCCTGCCTTTCTAAGGTCTTTGAAAGTCAAGTTAACAAAACAAACAGATTACCGACCATTTCAAATCCCACCGTTCCTTCTCCGCTATGCAATCTGGTTTCTGAGCTGGTCATGTGTGCACCTCAGCCATGCTGCTAATTTGGTTTCTCAAATGACTGCCTCGCCTGGTTCACCAACTACTTCTTTGATAGAGTTCAGTGTGATAAATCAGAGGGCATGACCTCTGGCAGTCTCTATGGGGGTTTTCCTACCCACCACTGCGACCTGTACACTCTCGTCTTCTCATGCTTTCGCCGAAAAGCATTTTAAAAATCTGACATGTTGGCTAGATTCACAACGAGTGTAGCTTTAATTGAGTACCCTGCATGTGTGTTTTAATGAGTTTGAGTTGTATCGAGTACTATTAGTTGGCACTCTGGAATTTCTGCAGATTTTGATCCCTGTACAGGGACCGCAGCCATAGGAGGTTTTAATATAATTAGTTCAGAGTTTGTTTTGATATTTTAACATTTGTGTCGTGATCGCGTTTGGTGTGGGGGGACAAAATGCATTTATGCACGATGGCGCACTCGCGCAGAGGTTTGGGTTCAGTGTAACAGTGAAACATTTACTTACAGGCCCTTCCCAACAATGCAGAGTGAAAGGAAATAGAGAAATAAAAGAAAAGCAAACCACGTAATAAAAAACGAATAATAAATACACAATGAGTAACGGCAACATGGCTATATTCACAGGTGTAACGGATGTGAAATGGCTAGGTTAGTTAGCGGTGCGCGCTAAATAGCGTTTCAACCGGTGACGTCACTTGCTCTGAAACCTTGAGGTAGTAGTTCCCCTTGCTCTGCAAGGGCCGCGGCTTTTGTGGAGCGATGGGTAATGACGCTTCGAGGGTCACTGTTGTTGATGTGTGCAGAGTGTCCCTGGTTCGCGCCCGGGTATGGGCGAGGGGACGGTTTAAAATTATACTCTTACATTGATGCTGTTGACCCGGATCACTGGTTGCTGCGGAAAAAGAGGAAGGTCAAAAGGGGGGTGAGTGTAACGGATGTGAACCAGCTGGCTTAGTTAGCAGTGCGCGCTAAATACCGTTTCAATCGGTGACGTCACTTGCCCTGAGACCTTGAAGTAGGAGTTCCCCCTTTGCTCTGCAAGGGCCGCGGCTTTTGTGGAGCGATGGGTAACGACGCTTCGAGGGTGACTGTTGTTGATGTGTGCAGTGTCCCTGGTTCGCGCCCGGGTATGGGCGAGGGGATGGTTTAAAATTATACTGTTACACAGGGTACGACATTACCGAGTCGTTGTGCAGGGGTATGAGGTAATTGAGGTAGATACAGTATGTACATATAACTAGGAATAAAGCAACAAATGATAAACAGTAGCAGCAGGCTATGTAATGAGTCAAAGTTGGTTCAAAAAGGGTCAATGCAAATAGTCCGGATAGCTATTTGGCTAAATATATAGCCAACTGTTTAGCAGACTTATGGCTTCTGGGTAGAAGCTGTTCAGGGTCATGTTGGTTCCAGACTTGCATCGGTACCGCTTGTCGTGCGGTAGCAGAGAGAACAGTCTATGACTTGGGTGGATGGATTTAGGGCCTTCATCTGATATTGCCAGGTATAGAGGTCTTGGATGGCCCGGCATGCCCCAATGATGTACGTGCTACCCTCTGCAGCGCCTTGTGGTCTGATGCCAAGCAGTTGCCATACCAAACGGTGATGCAGCCAGTCAAGATGCTCTCAATGGTTCTGCTGTATAACTTTGAGGATCTGAGGGCTCATGACAAATCTGTTCAGCTTCCTGAGGGTGAAGATGCATTGTTGTGCCCTCATTAAGACTGTCTTGGTGTTTGTGGACCATGATAGATCCTTAGTGATGTGGACACTGATAAACTTGAAGGTCTCAACCCGCTCACTACAGCACCATAGATGTGAATGGGGCATGCTTGGCCCATGATCAGATCCTTTGCCTTGCTGACGTTGAGGGAGAGGTTGGTGTTCTAGCACCACACTACCTGGTCTCTGACCTCCTCCCTATATGCTGTATCATGTTTGGTGATCAAGCCTACCACCTTTGTGTTGTCAGCAAACTTAATTAGTCGCGCCATGCAGTCATGTTTGAGCAGGCAGTACAGGAGGGGACTAGGCACGCACCCGTGAGGGGCCCTCGTGTTGAGGGTCAGTGTGACAGATTTTTTTGCTGACTACCCTTACCACCTGGGGGCAGCCTGTCAGGAAGTTCAGGATCCAGTTGCAGAGGGAGGTGTTCAGTCCCAGGGTCCTTAGCTTAGTGATGAATTTGGAGGGCACTATGGTGTTAAATGCTGAGCTGTAGCCAATGAACAACATTTTGACTTAGGTGCTCCACTTGTCCAGGTGGGAAAGGGCAGTGTGTAGTGCAATAGAGGTTGCATCATTTGTGGATCTGTTGCGGTGGTACGCGAATTGGAGTGGGTCCAGGGTGTTTGGGATGATGGTGTTGGTCTGAGCCATGACCAGCCTTTCAAAGCATTTCATGGCTACAGGTGTGAGTGCTACGGGGCTATTGTCATTTATACAGGTTACTTTGGCGTTCTTGGGTACAGGGACTATGGTGGTTTGTTTGAAACATGTAGGTATTACAGACTGGGTCAGGGAGAGGTTGAAAATGTCAGTAAAGACACTTGCACAGCTGAAAACGGTTGTGCTGATTAAAGAAGAGTTCCTCCGTCCAGTGGCTGTGTTCTTTTGCCCATCTTAATATTTTCTTAGGAATTCTGCCTAAAAGGCCAGCATCCGGGAGTCGCCTCTTCACTGTTGGCATTGAGAATGGTGTTTTGCGGGTACTATTTAATGAAGCTGCCGGTTGAGGACTTGTGAGGCATCTGTTTCTCAAACTAGACACTCTAATGTACTTGTCCTCTTGCTCTGTTGTGCACCTCCCACTCCTCTTTATATTCTGGTTAGAGACAGTTTGCGCTGTTCTGTGAAGGGAGTAGTACACAGCGTTGTACGAGATCTTCAGTTTCTTGGCAATTTCTCGCATGGAATAGCCTTCATTTCTCAGAACAAGAATAGACTGACGAGTTTCAGAAGAAAGGTCTTGGTTTCTGGCCATTTTGAGCCTCTAACCGAAACCCACGAATGCTGATGCTCCAGATACTCAACTAGTGTTGAGTTGGACATTAAAGCGTGTTTTTTCCTGCATCCTTTGCTCTCTGCGCCTGACTCCACACACACTCACTCATTGAGCAGTTACAACTAGTCTAAAGAAGGCCAGTTTTATTGCTTCTTTAATCAGAACAACAGTTTTCAGCTGTGCTAACATAATTGCAAAAGGGTTTTCTAATGATCAATTAGCCTTTTAAAATTATAAACTTGGATTAGCTAACACAATGTGCCATTGGAACACAGGAGTGATGGTTGCTGATAATGGGCCTCTGTACGCCTATATAGATATTCCATTTAAAAAATCTGCCGTTTCCAGCTACAATAGTCATTTACAACATTAACAATGTCTACCTTGTATTTCTGATCAATTTGAAGTTATTATAATGGACAATTCTTTTTGTTGCCTTTCTTTCAAAAACAAGGAAATGTCTGTGACCCCAAACTTTTGAACGGTAGTGTATATTATCCATGTCCTTGTTCAGGATATTACTGCTCTCAGGTCCCATTGATAGGATAGTCTCGAACGGAGCTCGTTCAGTTTATTCTCCAGTGATTTTACGTTTGCCAATAGAACGGAGGGTAGAGGCATGTACTCACCGACGTAGGTGCCCGCACATTGACCTCTCTTACGCCGCCTTTATCTTTTCCGTGTCTCTGGGATTAGGGCCTGGCCCGGGGTATGTATTTCCTGCACCTCCGTCAAGGTTAGTGATCGCTGTTCTTTCGGGCATAGAAAACAATGGCGGAAACATTATGCACCAAAAAAAGTTAAGATCAGCGCAAAAACACAAAATCGCAAAATTGGTCAGGAACCCGTAAAACAGCTGCTATCCAATGCAGCACCATTACTTCTTCACTGTGAAACAGTTTAAATGTACGTATTCGACTGCATGGGGTCTTAAAACTGCAATCCTTTTATAGCTGTGTGTGTGTGTGTGTGTGTGTGTGTGTGTGTGTGTGTGTGTGTGTGTGTGTGTGTGTGTGTGTGTGTGTGTGTGTGTGTGTGTGTGTGTGTGTGTGTGTGTGTGTGTGTCCCTGTACTCCCTTGTGAAAATATTTTCTTTTCATTTAGCAGGGCGTTATACAGTATCTCAGATCAAAGTGACACTACTTGGTGACAAGTCTCAGCAAGACACCTTTCACATCCCATTTGTGCAGCAGCAGTCTGCAGCAGTGTGTGTAGCAGCCCTATATGCAGGACCTCTGCCTGCTGTGCTGTCCTCGTCACTAAGCTCTTTATTAGGTACAGCTAGTATTTCCAGGTCATTGAAAAAGGCATTTTAAAATGTAGCTTTCAGACTCCTGACCTCGTTTACAGTGACCAAGTCTAGATAAATGATCAGGACTAATTAGTGTCTGACATACTACTGAGCTACGAAGTCTTTTAAACACAGTTTTATGTGTTCTGGGGCGATCAGGTCAAACTCCTGGGAACAGAATCAGATAATCTCAGTGTGTTGATCATTTTCTCCCATATGGAGCATCCTTAGTCACTTCATGGGCACTCACTAACTTTAAGTACTGGCATGCTCAACTCTATGTAATCAAGTCTTCGGGTACAGGCTTCAAAAGGGATATACGGTGCATTCGGAAGGTATTCAGACCCCTTGACTTTTTCAACATTTGGTTCAGTTACAGCCTTATTCTAAAATTGATTACATTTTACTCACTAATTTATGCACAATATCCCATAATGACAAAACAACAAAAAAATAGTATTTTTTTTGCAAATGTATTAAATATGTATTCAGATCCTTTGCTATGAGACTCGAAATTGAGCTCAGGTGCATACTCTTTCCATTGATCATCCTTGAGATGTTTCTACAACTTGCTTGGAGTCCAGCTGTGAACAATTAAATTGATTGGACATGATTTGGAAAGGCACGCACCTGTCTATATAAGGTCCCACAGTTGAGAACGCATGTCAGAGCAAAAACCGGTTGAAAGAGACAGGATTGTGCCAAGGCACAAATCTGGGGCAGGATACCAAAACATTTCTACAGCTTTGAAGGTCCCCAAGAACACAGAGGCCTCCATTATTCTTAAATGGAAGAAGTTTGGAAACAGCAAGACTCTTCCTAGAGATGGTTGTCCTTCCAGATGGACAACTATCTCTGCGGCACTACACCAATAAGGCTTTTATGATAGAATGGACTCCTCAGTAAAAGGCACATGACAGCCCACTTGGAGTTTGCCAAAATGCACCTAAAGACTCTCAGACCATGAGAAACAAGATTCTCTGGTCTGATGAAATCAAGATGGAACTCTTTGGCCTGAATGCCAAGCGTCACGTCTGGAGGAAACCTGGCTCCATCCCTACGGTCAAGCACGGTGGTGGCAGCATCATGCAGTGTGGATGTTTTTCAGCGGCTGGGACTGGGAGACTAGTCAGGATCAAGGGAAAGAAGAAGGGAGCAAAGTACACAGAGGTCCTTGATGAAAACCTACTCCAGAATGCTCAAGACCTCAGACTGGGGCAGGGTTCACATTCCAACCGGACAATGACCCTAAGCACACAGCCAAGACAATGCATGAGTGGCTTCAGGGAGCTTTCCTCCCACCTTCAGGGACAAGTCTCTGAATGTGCTTGAGTGACCCAGCCAAAGCCCGGACTTGAACTCGATCGAACATCTCTGAAGAGACACGAAAATATCTGTGCTGGCTTCTGGGTTGGATGTGCCCTGTGTTAAGAAGCAGTGCGGCTTGGTTGGGTTGTGTATCGGAGGACGCATGACTTTCAACCTTTGTCTCTCCCAAGCCCGTACGGGAGTTGTAGCGATGAGACAAGATAGTAGCTACTAAAACAATTGGATACCACAAAATTGGGGAGAAAAAGGGGTAAAAAAACAACAACATATTTATATATTTTGTATGCTCCATTACCACATTTAACATATTAGCAGTCTTTTTGCAATAGTCTTTTTGAAATTGTCACCAGTATAGTATATCACCATAGCGTACCTGGAGAGGAGCGGCGCGTTCCCTATTTGTCTGCTCCAATTTTGCTCCAGTAGTGCTCACTTAACCAGCTCAGGGCATGCTCCACCAGCATGCATTTGTAGTCTACTTGTGTGCTGCTATAGCCCCTTACTTTAGCTATTGTCATGGAGTTGGCTAAATATTTTCATAAAGAAACTGATAAAACACACAGGTGCTAAATCAAGGTGACTAACAAAGATGACGACCTCGAGCAAGAGGGGGAGTGTGGTGGTGTAGTGTCCACAACTAAAGAATCATTGTGGAATTGGGTGGATAACTAAGTGTGTCATTGTAGCAACATATTTGATCTCTTAAATGTTTTGTTCATTTTCTTTCTATTATGTATACAATGGGCCATAATTGATTTTGGCCCAATAGGCTTGGCATATTCCCACATTCAAGGAGCTTTCCATTTTGATTGGGTTATTTTGCCTTAAAACCTTTAGGCCTACCTACAGTACCAGTCAAAGGTTTGGACACACCTACTCAATCAAGTGTTTTTCTTTATTTTTTACTATATTCAACATTGTAGAATAATAGTGAAGAAGTCACAACTATGAAATAACACAAATGAAATCATGTAGTTACAAAAAGTATTAAACAAATCAAAGCTACCCTTTGCCTTGATGGCAGCTTTGCACAATCTTGGCATTCTCTCAACCAGCTTCACCTGGAATGCTTTTCCAACAGTCTTGAAGGAGTTCCACATGCTGAGCACTTGTTGGCTGCATTTCCTTCACTCTGTGGTCCAACTCATCCCAAATCATATCAATTGGGTTGAGGTTGGGTGATTGTGGAGGCCAGGTCATCTGATGCAGGACTCCATCACTCTCCTTCTTTGTCAAATAGCCGTTACACATCCTGGAGGTGTGTTGGGTCATTGTCCTGTTGAAAAACAAATTAAGGTGTGCCTTGAGCTCTAAATAAATCACTGACAGAGTCACCAGCAAAGGACCCCCACGCCATCACACCTCCTCACTCATGCTTCACAGTGGAAAACACACATGCAGAGATCATCAGTTCACCTACTCTGCATTTCACAAAGACACCAAAGATCTCAAATTTGGACTCATCAGACCAAAGGTCAGATTTCCACCGGTCTAATGTCCATTACTCATGTTTTTTGGAATAAGAAAGTCTCTTCTTATTGGTGTCCTTTAGTAGTTGTTTCTTTGCAGCAATTTGACCATGAAGGCCTGATTCCCGCAGTCTCCTCTGAACAGTTGATGTTGAGATTCGTCTGTTACTTGAACCCTGTGAAGTATTTATTTGGGCTGCAATTTCTGAGGCTGGTAACTCTAATGAACTTGTCCTCTGCAGCATAGGTAACTCTGGGTCTTTCTTTCCAAATCAAATCAAATTGTATTTGTCACAAACATGGTTAGCAGATGTTAATGCGAGTGTAGAGAAATGCTTGTGCTTCTAGTTCCGACCATGCAGTAATATCTAACGAGTAATCTAACCTAACAATTCCACAACAACTATCTTATACACACAAGTGTAAAGGAATGAATAAGAATATGTACATAAAAATATATGAATGAGCGATGGCCGAACCGCATAGGCAAGATGCAGTAGATGGTATAGAGTACAGTATATACATATGAGATGAGTAATGTAGGGTATGTAAACATTATTTAAAGTGGCATTGTTTAAAGTGGCTAGTGATACATTTCTTACATCAATTTTTCATTATTAAAGTGGCTAGAGATGAGTCGGTATGTTGGCAGCAGCCATTCAATGTTAGTGGTGGCTGTATAACTGAGATTGAAAAACAGCTTCTGTCTCTTGGTCCCTGCTTTGATGCATCTTTACTGACCTCGCCTTTTGGATGATAGCGGGGTGAACAGGCAGTGGCTCGGGTGGTTGTTGCCCTTGATGATCTTTTTGGCCTTCCTGAGACATCGGGTGGTGTAGGTGTCCTGGAGGGCAGGTAGTTTGCCCCCGGTGATGTGTTGTGCAGACCTGTACCCTCTGGAGAGCCTTACGGTTGTGGGTGGAGCAGTTGCCATACCAGGCGGTGATACAGCCCGACAGGATTCTCTCGATTGTGCATCTGTAAAAGTTTGAGTGTTTTTGGTGATAAGCCGAATTTCAGCCTCCTGAGGTTGAAAATGCGCTGTTAAACCTTCTTCACCACACTGTCTGTGTGGGTGGACCATTTCAGTTTGTCTGTGATGTGTATGCCGAGGGACTTAAAACTTTCCACCTTCTCAACTACTGCCCCATCGATGTGGATAGGGGGCTGCTCCCTCAGCTGCTTCCTGAAGTCCACGATCATCTCCTTTTGTTGACGTTGAGTGTGAGGTCATTTTCCTGACACCACACTCCGAGGGCCCTCACCTCCATCCTGTAGATGTTGTTACCTACCCTCACCACCTGGGGGCGGCCTGTCAGGAAGTCCAAGACCCAGTTGCACAGGGCGGGGTCGAGACCCAGGGTCTCGAGTTTAATGAAGAATTTGGAGGGTACTATGGTGTTAAATGCTGAGCTGTAGTCGATGAACAGCATTCTAACATAGGCATTCTTCTTGTCCAGATGGGTTATTGCAGTGTGATTGCCATTGCGTCGTCTGTGGACTTATCGGGGTGGTAAGCAAATTGGAGTTGGTCTAGGGTGTCAGGTAGGGTGGAGGTGATAAGGTCCTTGACGAGTCTCTCAAAGCACTTCATGATGACAGAAGTGGGTGCTATGGGGCAATAGTCATTTAGCTTAGTTACATTGGCTTTCATGAGGAAAACAGGAACAATGGTGACCTTCTTGAAGCATGTGGGAACGGCAGACTGGGATAAGGATTGATTGAATATGTCACCAGCCAGCTGGTCTGCGCATGCTCTGAGGACACGGCTGTAGTGGTCCTCATGAGAGCAAGTTTCATCATAGCGCTTGATGGTTTTGGCGACTGCACTTGAAGAACCTTTCAAAGTTCTTGAAATGTTCCTAATTGACTGACCTTCATATGTCTTAAAGTAATGATGGACTGTCGTTTCTCTTTGCTTAGTTGAGCTGTTCTTGCCATAATATGGACTTTGTCTTTTAACAAATAGGGCTACCTTCTGCATACCACTCCTACCTTGTCACAACACAACTGATTGGCTCAAACACATTAAGAAGGAAAGGAATTCACAAATTAACTTTTAACAAGGCACACCTGTTAATTGAAATGCATTCCAGGTGACTATCTCATGAAGCTGTTTGAGAGAATGCCAAGAGTATTCAAAGCTGTCATCAAGGCAAATGGTGGCTACTTTGAAGAATCTCAAATATCAAATATATTTTAGATTTGTTTAACACTTTTTTTGGTTACTACATGATTCCATATGTGTTATTTCATAGTTTTGATGTCTTCACTATTTTTTGACAATGTAGAAAATAGTATAAATAAAGAAAAACCCTCAAATGAGAAGGTGTGTCCAAACTTTTGACTGGTACTGCACATGTATGTGTGTGTGTGTGTATATATATATATATATATATATATATATATATATATATATATATATATATATATATATATATATATATATATATATATTTATATATAAAAGAAAACTCTGAATCTCTGCCCAGACTGGCAAAAGTAGCTGAAAAGGGTGTTTAGCATGGCTCTGGCTCCTGACCTATTTAGAGTGTTTATATGCTGTTTAATATGACATGTAGCCTATTTGAAAGGATGTTCACTTCTTACATTCACATTTTCATGTCTATTCAAATTATTTTCATCCAAATCCATATGGTTTGGTTTCAATACTTACAAACCAATTGGTAGGTCCAGGTAGGCACAACACTAGATGGGTGTTGGTCAAATTGTAATTTTAATGAATGGAGATAATCTGGAGCTGCAGTTGTTATTCCTTTTGAGATGATTTTTAGCAGAGCAGTTGGAAAGGATATGGAGCATTAGAGTGGTGTGCAAGCGATGAGCAGGATTTCCAACCGCTCAACTCCGCTCACGTGCTCTGGTTTTCACAATACCAACATTTTACTAATGATACGATACCCGGCCAAGTATCACAAGAAAGAATCACAAGTATCCTGTTCGCCGTGTTCCCCAGACACTTGTCCTCGTTTTCTAAACGTTCTGTGCATGTGCTACGCAAAAACCTGTCACTGAAATCACACTTCTATTCAATACAACACATTGAATTTAACTTCACACTGTTCAGTGTATAATAGAACACTGCATAGCATGGCTTATTTGCTCATATTTGCAAAGGCTTTGACTTTAGGAATGGGAGGAAGGACTAAACATGCATAATGATCTGCATGTCAATGTGGCAGTAAGAGGAAAACACTGCATAAAACCTTTCTTTAATCTTCAGTTAACCCAGACACACACTTCCCCTCCCTTCCTAACACAATTTCTCTGACTCCCTCTCTCTCATAAGCACACAACCCCACTCTCTCTCTCCCACAAACGCATGTACACACACTGCTCCCAAGTTTTAAAACGTTTACGCACCAAACAGAATTTAAGGAGCTCCAGAAATAAATTGGATTTTGATATAGTTTAGGCTTGCATTGGGCCTACATGAATCCCATCTTTGAAGCACATCTAACTAGTAGCAGACCCTTTTCCTTTCTTCCTGTGCCAATCAAATTTGCCTACACCTACTGTACTGTCAAGTTGACAGTTTGCTAGCTAGCTAGGTAGCATGACTGAACAACGTTGTTTGTTTTCAAACCAAATCCAACCAGGATTTTTTTTAAATGGCCCTCAACATGTTTTGTGAACGTTTATAAAATGCACCTGAATCCTGATTAGAAACAAAAAAAAGAAAGTGAGAGGAGTTGGGAGGTTGGAAATCCCACTAAAAACCGCTCCCCACTCACAGGAAAATGAACTCCCTGCTCCAAATTAGCTCCATTCATTAAAAATCACAATTTAACCAACAATCTATTTTTGTGACTGCCTGGAACTACCATTTGGTTTTGAAGTATTGAAACCAAACCATGTGATTTGAATTACAGTATTTTAATAAACAACATGAATAGGTGACTTAAGAAGCGCTCATCATTTCAAATAGACTACATGTCGTATTAAAACGCATATAAACACTAAATAGGTCAGCAGAAGGAACGGAAATGAATTATTTAGGCTATATTATTAGCCTATCATTTCAAGGCTATAGCCTACAAAGAAATACATTGTGAAGCATTTGCGAGTGCGACACACTAGGCTGGCGGGAACATTAAGTTCTCAGCACTTAAACAAAATTCTGTTGTATTAAATTAAATTCATTAAATTCATTAAATTGGGCATGTAGGCTGTAAATTATTAAGATTATTTTTAAATTAAACAAAAATGCATTATTAGGCTATAGTGCCGTTGAATTCTCTTTTAGAAACACGAGTTTGGCCAGTCTGTGGCTTCATGCAATGATTCTTAGAGAGCAGGTCAGCAGTGGGCAATACCCTCTCCGTGCTTTCAGAGCCACTGGGGATGCTAAACAACCTTCGAGGCCTCTCTTGCCAGGCTTGGCAGATGCAGAGTTGTTTTCTAATTGTTCTATAGGTAGGCCTAAAGGTTTTTTATGCAAAATAACCCTATCAAAACAAAAAGCTCCTTGAAAGAGGTAATATGTCAGGCTTATTGGGCCAAAATCAATGATAGTCTACTGTATAGATAATAGAATGAAAATGAATGAAAATTTTAAGAGATCTGATTTTGTTACAATGACACTCTACCCACCTCATTCCTTTCTGTTAGCATGTGCACGTAGTACCCCATCATGCATTCGGGATTCATATCTTTTGAGATTCCACAATGATGATTTAGTTGTGGACAGTACATCACCACAGTCCCTCTCTTGCTCTTGGTGCTCCTCATCTATGTGTCATCCGTTTCTTCCTAAAAATATTTTGCAAACTCCATGACAGTAGCTAAAGCAAGGGGCAATAGCAGCACACAAGTAGCCTACAAATGCATGCTGGGAGTAAGCACTACAGGAGCAGTACTGGAGAGAAATTGGAGCAGGTGAAAAGATCGAGGCTCCAGGCGTTGGGAAACTCGCTCTATGCCTCAGTCAAATTAGGCACTCTCTTCTCTTCACTCCACTCCAGCTCAGCTCTGCTCACAAACTCAGATTGCCGATATGTGTCATATGTTTTTTTATATTTTAGGCTAGAGAGAAGCCTTTTACTTTGCTGTAAAGCTGCAAGCATGCATGTCGTGCTCCTGCTCCATTTTCCCTCTCTGACACCCAGCGGCTGCATGACAGTGACCTTGCAAAGTCTACTCAGACTGGCCTCTGCTCTTGGTTATGACAGGCGATGAAATTATACAATGTATCAACATTGCTCGCTCTGCTCCAATGTAACAAATGTACAAATCTAACAGAAGACTCATCAGGGTCTGCAACCCCGCTCACCATCATGGGTAAATTATATTTAAAAAACTGATGGGGGAATAGATGCGCAGACTGAGAGAAGCAGGTGAGTGAGGGCTGGTAGAGGATGCTGAGAGAAGCAGGTGAGTGAGGGCTGGTAGAGGATGCTGAGAGAAGCAGGTGAGTGAGGGCTGGTAGAGGATGCTGAGAGAAGCAGGTGAGTGAGTGCTGGTAGAGGATGCTGAGAGAAGCAGGTGAGTGAGGGCTGGTAGAGGATGCTGAGAGAAGCAGGTGAGTGATGGCTGGTAGAGGATGCTGAGAAGCAGGTGAGTGAGCCCTGGTAGGGGATGCTGAGAGAAGCAGGTGAGTGAGGGCTGGTAAGGGATTCTGGGAGAAGCAGGTGAGTGAGGGCTGGTAGAGGATGCAGCTGGTTGATTACAGCTGCCACGTGTGATATGAGCATGAAAGTGAAGTGGATATTATTGGACCTGTGCATTCAAGAGACCAGTGGCTGTTCCTTAAATTGAACTGAATTTTTTTTATATATATATATAAAAGGCGCCAGCAGATTCTTTAGATCAACAGTACTACGGTAATCTAAAATGTTGGTATCATAACTATCATGATGTATTAATGGACCCCCCCCCCATTTGTTTTCTAAACTGCTGCTGTTACTCGCTGTTTATTATCTATGCATAGTCACTTCACCCCTACCTAAATGTACAAATTACCTTGACGAACCTGTACCCCCGCACATTGACTCGGTACCGGTGCCCCCTGTATATATCCTCATTATTGTTATTTTATTGTCTTACTTTTTATTTAAAAAATGTCTTAACTTTATTAAGTAAATATTTTCTTAACGATTAACTATTTATTGAACTGCCTTGTTGGTTAAGGGCTTGTAAGTAAGCATTTCACGTTAAGGTCTACACCTGTTGTATTCGGCGCATGTGACAAATGTTATTTGAATTGGATTTGGTACCGTGATATTACCGTGGTACCGGTATACCGTGGGGCTGACTCCCGGGCTTCCTTGCCAACCGTGTCCCGAGCTGCCCCTCTGTCCCGAGCTGCCACTCTGTCCCGAGCTGCCCCTCAGTCCAGTCCACTAAGACTATGTTTTGGTTGGTCAGGGTGTGATCTGAGTGGGCATTCTATGTTGGATGTCTTGTTTGTCTATTTCTATGTCTGGCCTGATATGGTTCTCAATCAGAGGCAGGTGTTAGTCATTGTCTCTGATTGGGAACCATATTTAGGTAGCCTGGGTTTCACTGTGTGTTTGTGGGTGATTGTTCCTGTCTCTGTGTTTTCACCAGATAGGACTGTTTAGGTTTTCAAACATTTATTGTTTTTTGTTAGTTATTTCATGTCAAGTTCCTTTATTAAAGAACATGAATAACCACCACGCTGCATTTTGGTCCGCTTCTCTTTCACCAGAGGAAAACCCTTACACAGTCGGACGTGTGTTTTTGTCTTGTCCCGTCCTGTCCCGTGGACTGAATATACTCTCCTGCAACCCACCTCACCCAATGTGGTACGGATCTGCTATTTTTATACTTTAGATCCCCCTTCATAAGCTAGCCAGCTAACTAGCTACTGGGCATCCGAATCCCACCGTACCTTCTCCACTATGCAATCTGATTTCCGAGCTGGTCATAGGTGCACCTCAGCCACGCTCAAGGTCCTAAACAATTTCATAACTGCCAACAGACAGTACTGTGCAGCTGTCTTCATCGACCTGGCCAAGGCTTTCGACTCTGTCAACGACCACATTCTTATCGGCAGACTCAACAGCCTTGGTTTTTCAAATGACTGCCTTGCCTGGTTCACCAACTACTTCTCTGATAGAGTTCAGTGTGTCAAATCAGAGGGCCTGTTGTCCGGACCTCTAGCAGTCTCTATGGGGGTGCCACAGGGTTCAATTCTCGGGACGGCTATTTTCTCTGTATACATCAATGATGTCGCTCTTGCTGCTGGTGATTATCTGATCCCCCTCTGCGCAGACGACACCATTCTGTATACTTCTGGCCCTTCTTTGGACACTGTTATCAAACCTCCAAACAAGCTTCAACGCCATACAACACTCATTCCGTGGCCTCCAACTGCTTTTAAATGCTAGTAAAACTAAATGCATGCTCTTCAACCGATTGTTGCCCGCAACCGCCTGCCCGACTAGCATCACTACTCTGGACGGTTCTGACTTAGAATATGTGGACTACAAATACCTAGGTGTCTGGTTAGACTGTAAGCTCTCCTTCCAGACTTACATTAAGCATCTCCAATCCAAAATTAAATCTAGAATCGGCTTCCTATTTCGCAAACAAAGCCTCCTTCACTCATGCTGCCGTACATACCCTCGTAAAACTGACTATCCTACCGATTCTTGACTTCGGCGATGTCATTTACAAAATAGCTTCCAACACTCTACTCAACAAACTGGATGTAGTCTATCACAGTGCCATCTGTTTTGTCACCAAAGCCCCATATACTACCCACCACTGCGACTTGTATGCCTTCGTTGGCTGGCCCTCACTACATATTCGTTGCCAAACCCACTGGCTCCAGGTCATCTACAAGTCTTTGCTAGTTAAAGCCCCACCTTATCTCAGCTCACTGGTCACCATAGCAACACCCACCCATAGCATGTGCTCCAGCAGGTATATTTCACTGGTCACCCCCAAAGCCAACACTTCATTGAGCCACCTTTGCTTCCAGTTCTCTGCTGCCAATGACTGGAACGAATTACAAAAATAACTGAAGCTGGAGTCTTATATCTCCCTCTCTAACTTTAAGCATCAGCTGTCAGAACAGCTTCTCGATCACTGTACCTGTACACAGCCAATCTGTAAATAGCACACCCAACTACCTCATCCCCATATTGCAATTTATCCTCTTGCTCTTTTGCACCCCAGTATCTCTACTTGCACATCATCATCTGCACATCTATCACTCCAGTGTTAATGCTTAATTGCAATTATTTCACCTCATGGCCTATTTATTGCCTTACCTCCCTACTCTTTTAAATTTACACACACTGTACATAGATTTTTCTATTGTGTTATTGAATGTACGTTTGTTTGTAACTCTGTTGTTTTTGTCGCACTGCTTTTCTTTATGTTGGCCATGTCGCAGTTGTAAATGAGAAATTGTTCTTAACTGGCATACCTGATTAAATAAAGATGAAATAATATATTTACATATTTTTTTAAAGCATGAGAATGTGTCATAACAATTCTGATCTTTTTCTTGTTCAGTTGTGGGTCTGAGCTAAATACAGCTCTCGGCCACTGAAGACAGTCTGTGTTAGTCTTTGAAGTGACACCTACATCCATGGCAGTCTTGTGGGCACACTTTATTTGGATAGTCCTAATTTTCCATCTGTAGATGCTGTACAGATGTTTATACTACTTGTTGATGAGCAACTGCTTGCTAAGGTTACGATTAGGGTTAGGTTTAGAATAATGGTTAGTTAGGGTAAGGGTTGCAATAAGTTTAGGGTTAGGATAAGGGCTAAGGTTAGGGTTAGTAGATAGTCAGTTGAAATGTTACTAATAGTCTGTAGATAGTCTGTAGAACATCTACAGATGGACTATCCAAATAAAGTGTTACCGTTCTGTGAAATCAAAACGTTTTATATTAAAAGACCAGGCAGGATTTGTGGGTTAATTGTCACATCATGTTTTCACAGTGTACTACAAATGTAATCAATACTTCAATGACCACTACTAGTATGAATCCGTAAATACCTAAACTACAGTATCCAATGGGTGTTTTACATGTCAATTCCAAATCTTCTAGTTGTTTTATTGGCTGTTATATGATGATTGTTAGTATCACATACTGCAGCTGTAGACCAAATACTGTTACTGTTTGTAGACAAACACGCTTCAACACACTGAACTCAGATGAATTATTAACCGATGATCTCTATGCAAACATCCCATATTCTGCTAACAATAGCATTACCATTATCATGCCCCAACTGAGTCCTTTCTGGACACTCTCTCTCTCCCTCCCTCCATTTCCCTTTCCCTCTACCCCACCCTCATTTTTGTCCCTCTCCCGCTGTCCACCAGAGATGCTTACAGAGAGCAAACATATTGGCATGGCCATGCTGACTTCATTAACTGTCTTGCTGCAGGAGCAAAGTGTTGATGCTGCATTCAAGGCAAAGTAGCCCAGGTGGCTGATAGATGTAGACGCCAGATAAAGGATGTGACCGGTGGGGCTGCTGAGTTCCAGGACACAAATAATGAGCAAAATTAGCACTCCTTCCTCTCTCCCTCAGCAAACAAATGACCGCCTAATGCATGGCCAACATTTCCCAAACAGAAACCAACGTCTTTTGTGACAGTTGATATAAAAGTACGAGAGGCTCAGGTCCTTTTTAAAGAGATAGCAGATTGATGGGAGTCAGATTAATATACTGTATCAGACGTAAATCCCCTTATCCTGTCACCGCTGGCTCGGCGGCCCTGCCTGCCGCTCAGATCTATGCTTGGAGATGCTTATCTTAAAGGGTATGTGAAGGAGGGAACAGGGGAAATGTGTGTCCAGCAGCATCACTCACACCCCTTCAGGGAGAGGAGGCATCTCTCTCTGGCTGCTGATGGATCTGTTCCCAACACTGGCTCTAAGCTCTGAGAGGCCTAGTGGATTCTTAGACTTGGCACTACACTCATTAAACTAACTGCTTATTCCCATTGACGTGTGTGTGTGCGTGTGTGTGTGTGTGGTCCCTATTTCACTCAACTTATGTGTCTCTCAATCAACCTTCTGTAGACTGTCTGACCAGGCTCTGGGTTGCAAAACAGCCTCATATTTGGCAGTTTTCAGTGAACTGTTTAGAAATGACAGATTTCTTTTGTACATAGTCCCTCCATTGTAGGGAACCAAAAGTATTTGGACAAATTCACTTATGTGTATTAAATTAGCCAAAAGTTTAGTATTTGGTCATATATTCCTAGCACGCAATGATTACATCAAGCTTGTTGATATTTATGCCTCTGTAACTTTCTCATTCATCATTATTCACAATATATTCATGATTATCCATAATCATGTCAGCATCCACATTCATGTTGGGAGTGTTTTAGAAACATATTCAATTCTTATTGACAATAAAAGTGACCTCAAAATAACACAATACATTATTTGTTCTTCATTTCTATTTGGGCACAAAATAATCTAAAACACCAATCAAAATAAACTGCAAATGCCTCCAAAAAATTTGTAGAGTCACAAGCTTGATGTAGTCATTGCGTGCTAGGAATATGCGACCAAATACTAAACTTTTGATTACTTTAATACACAGAGGTGAATTTGTCCAAATACTTTTGGTTCCCTAAAATGGGGGAAGTACATACAAAAAATAGCATAAACATAAAGCTGACAGTCTGCACTTTAACCTCATAGTCATTGTATCATTTCAAATCCAAAGTGCTGGAGTACAGAGCAAGACAATAATAAATGTGTCATTGTCCCAATACTTTTGGACCTCACTGCACATAAAGCTTGCCTGTGGATAAATATGATAACGTGTCTTAATATAATGCTGTGATGCCGGTCTATTCTCTCCACGCAGGCCAAACGCAGGCCTTGAAATTCAAAGGCAGATAGAAACAGTCTGGGAATCAATGGAGCCGTTCCCAGGGGTTTCATTATGACTGCTACTGTGAAGGCTGAGGAAAAGAAATGGCTTTGAGGATATGGGACACAAACGCTGGAGCAGGCTTCCAAATATGCCGGAACTATGCTAAATTCTAGTTGCAATTAAGCCATGTGTTTACCAGCTTATCAAATGTGACTTAGAGATGTTTGTGCATATGCTAGCTCACCACAACTTAAGGAGAGCGAGAGCTTCAATGAGCTCGGCAACGTCAATGTGATTTCATTCAGAGGGGGTACGCTACAGTAGTTCATTTAATTCTCACTTTTTCCACAGTCATGTGTTCTTGGCGAACTAAATGGCATTACATTTGATTTGTGAGTCAGCTTGGCTTACAGCTCTGAGTCCTGCGTGTGGTGGGTCATTATGTACGACAGCTTTGGCTCATTGTGACTTTGACTCCCCAGACTTTTCACACATCTGCTGTGTGTCAGGGCTCTAGGAGTGGGGCTGTGGCTTTGACACACTGCATTTAGCTCCATACAGCACACTACATGAGGCCTACTCCTACACATATTAGTCATATCAAAGCCAATAAATACTACATATAAGGGAAGGAACATGTTTCTCACAACATCAGGGAAGATTCTTGATCTGGAAGGTTTATGCCTAATAACAGATAAATATCTTGATAAAATAGACCCTTAATGAAAAACGGTTACATTTTTTTAGGGATTCTGAGGGATTCAAAGGTCAGCCCCCATGACAGACACAAACACCAACATAAATATGTAGTCATGGTTACGGCAAAGCATATACACTCCCCTCCATATGTATTTGGACAGAGAAGCTAACATTTAAAATGTCTCTGAACTCCAGCATTTTGTATATGAGATCAAATGTTTCATGAGGCGACACACAATGCCATATTTTATTTGAGGGTATTTTCATACATATCTGTTTTACCGTTTGGAAATGAAAGCATGCAGTACCCCCATAAAATAAGGGTTAAATAAAAATACAATTTCAATAAGTCATAAATATTTGGACAAATTTGCATATGGTGTATTAACGTAGTCAAAAGTTTAGTATTTGGTACCATATTCATAGCACACAATGACTACATCAAGCGTTTGGCTCTACAAACTTGTTGGTCAACATTTGCAGTTTTGGTTGTGTTTCAGATTATGTTTTGCTCAATAGTTACTGAATGGTGAATTATTTATTGTGTCATTTTGGAGTCTAATTTATTGTAGATGAGAATATAATATGTTTCTGAACACTTGTGGATGCTACCATGATTACGGATAATTGTGAATGAATCATTAATAATAACCCCCAAAATCATGACTATAGATCATACCCCCCAACACATGCTAACCTCCCCTGTTATTGTTAATGGTGAGAAGTTAGCATGTTTTGTTGTAGCCTCTGAACGGCATCTCACTCATCATTATTCATGATTCATTCATGATTTTCTTAATCATGGTATTAACAGGATTGTTTTAGAAGTATTCAAAACATAATCTACTCATTTAGAAATAAATTACACCAGTCATCATTCACCAATCAGTTGCTATTGGGCAAAACATCATCCAAAACACAACCACAACTAACTGCAAATGCATCCCAAAGAGTTTGTAGAGTCACAAGCTTGATGTACATGTGTAGGATCTTAATTTGAGCCAGTCGGCTACAGCAGGACAAAAATCCTGCAGCAACAGGAAATGTGGATGATAAGAAATCAACATCATAATCCACTATGTAACTACACAATAACAACTGTAGTAACAACATAGTAGTTGCATAGGTGCTACTGGTTAATTACATGGTAATAAGGTTGTAGCGCTATCAGTTATTACACAATTGGAACAAGAAATGTGTAATTACATATCCACTTAACTCCACATGTAATTACTGATGTTCATGCCTATTTTGTAATGACACATTTGAAGCTCACCTGTGAATTACCATGTTAATAATTGAACCAAAATCAGTGCAACTACCATTGAATCCACATGTAATACCAGGGTTGAAATATGGGACCAAATTCTAAACTTTTGAAACACTATAAGTGAATTTTCCAAATTCTTATGCCTACTTCAAATGGGGGTGACTATATACATAACGTGCTTTCATATCTGAACAGTAAAACAGATGTGTATGAAAACACCCTCGGATAAAAGATGACATTGTGTACTGTCGCCTCATGGACATTTTTTTAAATCTCATATAGAGGCCCCAAAAAACAATTTACCTTCACTGTCCAAATAAATATTTAGGGTAGTGTACCTATCTGCCCCCCACAGCTGGAGCAAACACAGTAGAGAGTTTACTGGCTCCTGCAATGTGCTTAGATGCATCTGCCTGCTTTCCCTGGCCTCTAAACCATAGAAACACTATACCATCCTGGCCCAGTAGAACTGTCAATGCCAAATTCACTCTACCACGAAAGAAGACATGTAAATTGCGAATATATGGCAGCTCACATGTGCCAGGTGCAAAACAAGGCCGTCATTAACCTAATTGCTGCTTTGTGTTTCTGTGAAGGCTCGTTTTAAAATTGCACAGCTGGCAGAAAGCTTGGTAAAAATCTCCTGCAAAAAAAATGTTTTGTTGACTACCTCCATAGTGAATTTATTGGTGCATGATTGACTAGCCCTCCGGTTCAGTTTATGATTTTCAAGGCAGACGCACCTCTGTCATAAATGCACGGTTTGACTGGCAGCCCGAGACGAATGGCTAAGAGCTGATGCCCCTTTAGTGGTGTTTAGAAAACAATGTGTCTTTACAGGGACTGGAGTGGAGCCCCACTCTTTATTCAGCCATATGTTGACTCCTATTCAGCATTCTGGGCCTTGGTCAGCCATCACTCTGCTCTCTCTCTCTCACTCTGCTCTCTCTCTCAACCTTGCTCTCTCTCTCTCTCAACCTTGCTCTCTCTCGCTCTCTCTCTGTCCAGGCAGGTCCCCTGTGTATCCAGCCTGGAGGGGCAAATCTTTAATCTCTTAATTGGCAAATAGTCAATGGCATTATCTGAATGATGGGCCAGGGAATCAAAAGAGGCAGGCAAATGCTAAATGGTGTGTAATGCTCCGTTCTGCCACTCTGGAAAACAATGAAAGGAGTCATCCTTTTTAGGGGAGCAATCAAATACAGCACTGTTTCATTTGTCGTCATTTAATACATAGAATTTCTCAGACTTGGACGTGGACTTGGATATTTCCAATTCCTTCCATAATCTACCAACACAGCAATGATCAATCCAACAGCGTTCCATCAATATCATTTTCAAATGATCGATTTTCCTTTCATTCAATGACATAACTGTTTCAATGCAGGTTTTAATGGATATTGATGTAAATGGAGGGAAAATCATGTTGAGCCGAAAAGACAGACAGTGCCCATTTAGCAAAATGATAAAGGCAACGTTAATAATTTAACAACCACAGACATTTTATTTCTATTTCAAGGCCTCCCTAATGTGCAGTGCAGAGGATCCTTTCCCAAATATGACTGGGTTCAGGAATGAATACATTAAGTCTTCATCATTGTGGTTCACGAATGAGAATTCGAGAAGTTCATGAAATATAGCTGACAATCCACTCTGAGAATGCCTTTAATTCATCTGAGAAAAATCGATCTAACATTTATCAAAATTATTTTTGATAGATGCACAATTGCATATGATCGCCATAATGTGAATGGTAATGCTTAGTTGAAATAGGAGTTGACTCGGAACGCACATCTTTTTGGATCATTGTGTCTTGTAAATGCTTAGATGGTATATACACTGAATGTACAAAACATAATATTGAGTTGCACCCCCTTTTGCCCTCAGAACAGCCTCAATTATTCAGGGTATGGACTCTACACGGTGTTGAAAGTGTTCCACAGGGATGCTGGTCCATGTTGACTTCAATGCTTCCCACAGTTGTGTCAGGTAGGCTGGATGGGTGGTGGACCATTCGTGATACACAAGGGAAGCTGTTGAGCGTGAAAAACCCAGTATTGGTGCAGTTCTTGACACACACAAACCGGTGCGGCTGGCACCTACTACCATACCCCATTCAAAGGCACTTAAATATTTTGTCTTGTCTATTCAAGTCTCAATGCTTAAAAATCCTTATTTAATCGGGCTCCTATCCTTCATCTACACTCAATGAAGTGGATTTAAGAAGTGACAGCAACAAGGGATCATAGCTTTCACCTGGATTCAACTGGTCAGTCGATGTCACAGAAAGTGCTGGTGTTCCTAATGTTTTGTACATTCAGTGTATTAGAAACAGCCCACACATAGTGAATATACTGTCATTAAAACATCACTTGACAGAAGGTCATTATAGATCTGTTTTAATGTCCTGAGTAAATTGTTTGACCATGAGTTAATGTCATTGGCCCAGTACACATTGCCAAGATCATCACTATACACCGGTCATTTTTGGGACAACAAGCTTCGAAGCCAATATAGCTCTGATGAAGATGATGGATGTTGTCTAGTTCTTCACTGTAAACCTCAACATAGATCTGTGAGGCAGACGTTATGTTGTGGTTTTGCCTTCTGACATTTACAACCTTTTTCCATTAAAAGCCCAAAAGTGCAGGATCCACTAAATGTCAAAAATGACATGAAAATAAATTGAGGGACAAAAGGTTTCCCTGTGAAATGAAAATATCGTTTTTTCCCAACCTTATTTACAAAACAAGATATTGAGCCAGACACTATCAGGAAATGAAAGTGACACTGCTAAGCCCTTCATAACTCTTCTGTCAAATATGTTGACAAACAGGCCTCATGGAGAGAAAAATACATATTCATGGATTGATATAGTTTTACTCCCTATTCACCTGTAAAAAATATAATACCTCAAATGTGTAAGTCTGCACAAACCATTTCAATAACAGTAAAATGTTGAATGAACCCAAGCACACACATAGAAACAGCATTAACTAAAAAGTAATACAAAAAAAGTAAAAGTACAGAATGGAAAATGAGAGCATCCTATTCGCGAAAGAACATCTCCAAGACACCCTGAATTCTGGTGGTCTTTATGTTCAGCTCAACTAAACTATGAATAGTCCTAAAAATATTGTATCAAATCCACCAATTAGTGTCTTGTCAGTGGGGTGGCTTCCAAGGCCCTCATAGGTATTATATTGCTCGACTTTCCACCAAACTTCTCACAGCAGAATTCATTAGCATGTGAAGCACAGAGCCAATTATTTGGCATTAGAGTGTTATTCACACTTGGATCAACCCAAACATAATTATAAACTTAACACTTTTAAATGATTCTCTTCATGTTCTTTATGATGCCAATGTTAGAATAACAAAAATGGAATTGAGAGCTGACCTGAAAGAAGAGGGGTTGTGAATCAACAGGGTTTAAGTCAGTCTAGGAGCAGTTTGCGGCCATCCGTTGCTTGCCGGTCCTTCCAGACAGATAGATGGAATAGCTTACAGCAGGACAGTCAAGCAGGCACTATGATGACATTGATGGACAGGTAGATATTGCCTCCTAATCTCTCTCTCTCACACTCACACACACACACACACACACACACACACACACACACACACACACACACGTGTCTGTGCAGCATGCACACCCACACAGATTCATATCATCTTTCTCCTGTATCAAACACCTCAGCTCAGTCTGAAGGAAACACTGAAAGGCCAGTACACACATAAAGATCAAATTAGTATACTTTAAAACAAGTCTCTAGTAGTACCATGGAAAATAAGAATAGTTATTTTAAATGTCCTACCCTTTTTACACATTCACCTATTCATTTTTTGGTAGTCAAATATGTTTCTCCTTTCATTGCTGTTGTTGTGGTGACCTGATTCCGAGTGTGACCTGGTTCTATAAATGAGAATCTTCTTCCCTAACCAGACAGCATGGAATAGAAATTAGCTTGAAAAGAGGAAAGTAACACTGCTGCAGTCCTCAAGGCTCCATGCAGTCGGCTGTCTGGGGAGAGGGACGTGGGCTGAGACAAAGAAGGAAAATAGACTATCACAGGGACTTCTCTGAAGTCCTTTGTGCATCTGAAGGAGAGATGAAATGGATGTGAGCACTCTTGTCTCCTGGAGGGCATGATGAAAGCATATTCTTCCCTGGCTGTTCATTTAGTTAGAGTTTTGTTTGGGGTCAGATTGTGTGGGTAGCATGGGAAGATGTTAATAAAATGCTTCAGTGCATTCTTTCCATTTGTCTTTGTTGCTCAATGCAGCTATGCTGCAGTGCAACTCCTGCCTTCATCCTCAAGCGTACCAAACAAATAATGTGAGAGTCACAGGTCAGTTATACCATTGGGTACTGAATTTACTTGAATTCACTTATCAAGATGGCTGGTTAGACCAAGGTTGTTTGACAGTATTAGTAGTCCCCTGTTGAAAATAGACTGCATGTACAGCATTATTATTATTATTATAATTATTATTATTCACTTTATGCATGTTGTACTTGCCTGCCCTAACTGCAGCCCTGCAAAAGCACTGTACTGTTTTTGCATGACATGATGTAACATTTCCTCAAAGACATTCCTTACAATTCCTTGCACAATATAAGATACAACTAATTAGTATGGAGCTATTCATTCAAAGTCAAATTTTCACTTAATTTTTCACTTGTTTTATTTAATGCCCAATGCAGTCAAAAACATGATTTTCATGTTTTTATATACACTGCTCAAAAAAATAAAGGGAACACTTAAACAACACAATGTAACTCCAAGTCAATCACACTTCTGTGAAATCAAACTGTCCACTTAGGAAGCAACACTGATTGACAATAGATTTCACATGCTGTTGTGCAAATGGATTAGACAATAGGTGGAAATTATAGGCAATTAGCAAGACACCCCCAATAAAGGAGTGGTTCTGCAGGTGGTGACCACAGACCACTTCTCAGTTCCTATGCTTCCTGGCTGATGTTTTGGTCACTTTTGAATGCTGGCGGTGCTTTCACTCTAATGGTAGCATGAGACGGAGTCTACAACCCACACAAGTGGCTCAGGTAGTGCAGCTCATCCAGGATGGCACATCAATGCGAGCTGTGGCAAGAAGGTTTGCTGTGTCTGTCAGCGTAGTGTCCAGAGCATGGAGGCGCTACCAGGACACAGGCCAGTACATCAGGAGACGTGGAGGAGACCGTAGGAGGGCAACAACCCAGCAGCAGGACTGCTAACTCCGCCTTTGTGCAAGGAGGAGCAGGAGGAGCACTGCCAGAGCACTGCAAAATGACCTCCAGCAGGCCACAAATGTACATGTGTCTGCTCAAACATTCAGAGACAGACTCCATGAGGGTGGTATGAGGGCCCGACGTCCACAGGTGGGGGTTGTGCTTACAGCCCAACACCATGCAGGACGTTTGGCTTTTACCAGAGAACACCAAGATTGGCAAATTCGCCACTGGCACCGTGTGCTCTTCTCAGATGAAAGCAGGTTCACACTGAGCACATGTGACAGACGTGACAGTCTGGAGACGCCGTGGAGAACGTTCTGCTGCCTGCAACATCCTCTAGCATGACCGGTTTGGCGGTGGATCAGTCATGGTGTGGGGTGGCATTTCTTTGGGGGGCCGCACAGCCCTCCATGTGCTCGCCAGAGGTAGCCTGGCTGCCATTAGGTACCGAGATGAGATCCTCAGACCCCTTGTGAGACCATATGCTGGTGCGGTTGGTCCTGGGTTCCTCCTAATGCAAGACAATTCTAGACCTCATGTGGCTGGAGTGTGTCAGCAGTTCCTGCAAGTGGAAGGCATTGATGCTATGGACTGGCCCGCCCGTTCCCCAGACCTGAATCCAATTGAGCACATCTGGGACATCATGTCTCGCTCCATCCACCAACGCCACGTTGCACCACAGACTGTCCAGGAGTTGGCGGATGCTTTAGTCCAGGTCTGGGAGGAGATCCCTCAGGAGACCATCCGTCACCTCATCAGGAGCATGCCCAGGCGTTGTAGGGGGTCATACAGGCACGTGGAGGCCACACACACTACTGAGCCTGATTTTTTTACTTGTTTTAAGGACATTACATCAAAGTTGGATCAGCCTGTAGTGTGGTTTTCCACTTTAATTTTGAGTGTGACTCCAAATCCAGACCTCCATGGGTTGATAAATTTGATTTCCATTGATCATTTTTGTGTGATTTTGTTGTCAGCACATTCAACTATGTAAAGAAAAAAGTATTTAATAAAAATATTTCATTCATTCAGATCTAGGATGTGTTATTTTAGTGTTCCCTTTATTTTTTTGAGCAGTGTATATACAGTGCCTTGCGAAAGTATTCGGCCCCCTTGAACTTTGCGACCTTTTGCCACATTTCAGGCTTCAAACATAAAGATATAAAACTGCATTTTTTTGTGAAGAATCAACAACAAGTGGGACACAATCATGAAGTGGAATGACATTTATTGGATATTTCAAACTTTTTTAACAAATCAAAAACTGAAAAATTGGGCGTGCAAAATTATTCAGCCCCCTTAAGTTGATACTTTGTAGCGCCACCTTTTGCTGCGATTACAGCTGTAAGTCGCTTGGGGTATGTCTCTATCAGTTTTGCACATCGAGAGACTGAAATTCTTTCCCATTCCTCCTTGCAAAACAGCTCGAGCTCAGTGAGGTTGGATGGAGAGCATTTGTGAACAGCAGTTTTCAGTTCTTTCCACAGATTCTTGATTGGATTCAGGTCTGGACTTTGACTTGGCCATTCTAACACCTGGATATGTTTATTTTTGAACCATTCCATTGTAGATTTTGCTTTATGTTTTGGATCATTGTCTTGTTGGAAGACAAATCTCTGTCCCAGTCTCAGGTCTTTTGCAGACTTTATCAGGTTTTCTTCCAGAATGGTCCTGTATTTGGCTCCATCCATCTTCCCATCAATTTTAACCATCTTCCCTGTCCCTGCTGAAGAAAAGCAGGCCCAAGCCATGATGCTGCCACCACCATGTTTGACAGTGGGGATGGTGTGTTCAGGCTGATGAGCTGTGTTGCTTTTACGCCAAACATAACGTTTTGCATTGTTGCTAAAAAGTTCAATTTTGGTTTCATCTGACCAGAGCACATTCTTCCACATGTTTGGTGTGTCTCCCAGGTGGCTTGTGGCAAACTTTAAACGACACTTTTTATGGATATCTTTAAGAAATGGCTTTCTTCTTGCCACTCTTCCATAAAGGCCAGATTTGTGCAATATACGACTGATTGTTGTCCTATGGACAGAGTCTCCCACCTCAGCTGTGGATCTCTGCAGTTCATCCAGAGTGATCATGGGCCTCTTGGCTGCATCTCTGATCAGTCTTCTCCTTGTATGAGCTGAAAGTTTAGAGGGACGGCCAGGTCTTGGTAGATTTGCAGTGGTCTGATACTCCTTCCATTTCAATATTATCGCTTGCACAGTGCTCCTTGGGATGTTTAAAGCTTGGGAAATCTTTTTGTATCCAAATCCGGCTTCAAACTTCTTCACAACAGTATCTCGGATCTGCCTGGTGTGTTCCTTGTTCTTCATGATGCTCTCTGCGCTTTTAACGGACCTCTGAGACTATCACAGTGCAGGTGCATTTATACGGAGACTTGATTACACAAAGGTGGATTGTATTTATCATCATTAGTCATTTAGGTCAACATTGGATCATTCAGAGATCCTCACTGAACTTCTGGAGAGAGTTTGCTGCACTGAAAGTAAAGGGGCTGAATAATTTTGCACGCCCAATTTTTCAGTTTTTGATTTGTTAAAAAAGTTTGAAATATCCAATAAATGTCGTTCCACTTCATGATTGTGTCCCACTTGTTGTTGATTCTTCACAAAAATATACAGTTTTATATCTTTATGTTTGAAGCCTGAAATGTGGCAAAAGGTCGCAAAGTTCAAGGGGGCCGAATACTTTTGCAAGGCACTGTATTTCCACACTATGAGGTTGGAATATTGCTGTGAAAATGCCCTTTTAGCGTAAGAACGGTTCGAAACGAACGCCATAAATGTCTGCCTGTTTTGGTGGGATGGAGTTTTGGCCTTCCATGGTGATATCACTGTGAGGTAATTTAGTTAATAGACCAATAAGAAAGAGAATTCCAAACATAACAGATAATTTTCAGTTTTCACCTCCCAACTCAGACCACTCCCAGACAGTCTTAAAAAAAAGAAGCTAAAAAGCTATTTGTTTCTTTATGACACTTTTTTAAAATTGAAAACAATCACACTAAGGTACCTAATTGTTACACAGAAATATTGGACCTTTAACGAAAGGCACATGTCAATAGGTGGTCCAGGTAAGTAGGGGGGCTTTCTTCTTCTGTTCTCTATTGTTCCTCAAGCAAGTGGGGAGGCTGATGACATCACAAATCACCATCAGACCAACTCCTTGAATGCCCTACTCCTTGAAGTGTGCCATTGTGTCTAAAAACACACTATTTCACTGCATTAATACTTGGGATATCGCTTTTCAACAGCAAAAGTTTTTTTTTTAAATCACTGGAGTACATCTTTTTAAGATTAATGAACAGGAATTAAATGACTGCTTAAAGTTGACTGATGTACTTGGCTTATCAAAGACGCAATTTGCCAGTTCTCTTCAATGTAAGAATCAGAATGGCATGGGCATTTTATTCTCCCTGGACAAATTGACCGTGTCTACAATCATTGTAATCAGGCTCTCACACGCCTTTCTGCTGGGGCTCTTTCAATCTCAATTGATGGCTTGGATTGTCTGGCAGATTTGACTGCCAGGTAGGCATGGAGAGCCAAGGAGGCTGTGTCTCTTTTAATGTGCATTGGGGTGACAGGATGAGAGCTTGGCTTTGACATCAAAGAGTAGATGAGCACATCCTTATCCAAGCTGTGTGCTTCAGAGGAATTTCAAATTGTGATATTCATTGTGTTATTCCCTGTCTCCATCCACTGTAAAAACAATGAAAGGTTAACACCTTCCCATGCAAAACAGGGGCACTGAGCAACATGCCTCTCGGCTTTTCATTTATTTTACCAAGCCCAACACTGCAACCACAGAAGAGACGTGAGTCAACCACCACAGCTCTGAAGTGAGACGTGTACTTCCTCTGTGGTTCTGTCTGTGTGAAGTGTTCTCATATTTATGGTGGCAGGCACTGGAGCAGCCCCATTCATTCACTATGGAGACCTTGAGTCCTCTGACCTGCTGAAGTTAATGAGGCATAGGACCCCCGTATTGTACCACACCCCTCCCTCTCTTCCCAACAATCTCCCCCTCCAGCCCCTCTGTCTCACCCCATTGCAGCCGCTCCTCCTCCTCACGTATTCATGACTCTGCCGAGGAAGATCACCCATTCAGAAGAAACTATAAATCATATCATACAGGGTGTGATGGATGTTGAAACATGGCCTCGCTTGAATTTTCCGTCGTACTGACAATAAGTCCAGGATTGATTTAATTTTAACCTCTGACAAACCTGGATGATGCGAAAAGTTGCAAACCCAACATTTTCGTTAAACATAGAACAGTTTACTCACAACCACATTGTTATATTGACGTGTGTAACCAAATTTTGACTTGCTATATAAGCAGATTATTGGAGTAGGTCTAGTAAACGTTATTACAAACTAACACCACGGCGGTGAACTTGTATAACCTGAGACATTGAGCTGAGGTTGTATGTTGGAGACATCATAGGAGACGGTTTCTGACACGAGCGCGCTCCTATCTGAAGGGTGTCACAGACCTGGGAATTTCTCCCACTACATCTCTACTGTAACATCAGCTCCTTCACCACCGCCCACACCAACAGCAGGGAAATGGATAGGCAGCTGATAAATTACAGCCACTCTTTGCCTGTCTGCCCAACGGGTTACAGATGGAGAAACAGAAGGGGAGAGAGAGTGCCGGAGAAAGACAATGGCAGAGTTTCAGAGCAGAAAATAAAAACACAGAAAGATTGGAGAGAGCAGCAAGTCGGTGGTGCCAAACGAGGGCACGGGCTAAATGTGTAATCACCCCCATTACCATCATTACTCTTGTATTCAAATGAAGCAGCTTTCACTCTACCAGCTAGAAATGGCCCAAAATAGCTTTGAATTTTAAATGATACATTGTGATGGAAATAGATGAAACACTACCCACACCCTCATTCTTCTCGTTTTCTCAACACAGATTTTTTCCCCCTCCAGAGCACATTCTCTCGTCGGTCGTTCCCCTCTATCTTTCTGAGCACTGTGTCAGCTGAAGGGATGGGGGCCATCTTGACAGGCCCATATTAACTCCAATAAGGGTGGGCCATTCCCATTTTTGTTTATGTGCTTTGCCTCCGCCTCCGCAATTATCCCAGAGTGCCGTTCAAAACACTTTCATTAGGAATGCAAATAGCGTTTTGTTCACATCGGCAGAGACGAGTCCTGCAGCTAGTTCGGTCTGAGAGCCACCGATAGTGAGTACTATAGACAGGAAGGCCTTAACAAGCCACTGTGAAATATGGATCATTTACACTCAGGATTTGCCTGAAAGGAAATGGGTGGATATGATTATGTCCCAGGTTGGAAAGGAGGCAGTGAGGAGTACACTATTTATTTTTATTTTTTTAACTTTGATCTCATGGAGAAATGGAAATGCTAACATTGTTTATCTACCTTTAAATTCCTTGGAGCCATGGATGTGCAATAAAAAAAACTACATCAATCATGCAATTATGTTCCTCACAAAGGGTAATTGCAGATAATCACCAGGGTCACATTGAGTTAGTGTTCATATTCTAATGAACAAAGGGCTCCACATCAGGCATCTGTGATGAGTGTACAGAATTGAAATGATCAGACAATAGAAAGACAAGTACTGTAATGATTCATTACTTACCGATTTGAATGTAAACCTATATAATACTCCTTATTTGCAATCCAATAAAGCGGATAAAAACACAACAAACAGTGCCACCAACCCTTGTAGTTGCACAGGGCTTATAGAAAGTCAGAGCCATTCATCAGTGACTCCTTCGGGCTGCGATCAATGTGCTCGACATTTTATGAAAGGTAATGAACAATCCCTGTCTAAAATGGTTTTGTGTGAAATAACTACCACTAGTAATGGTGCCATTTTCCAAGGTGGAGGAGAGGGAGGGTGAGCACTCGGGATGAAGTTATCGGCTGTCTAAGCCTTAGAAAACCTGACACAGTGATCCCTTACCCCAGCGCCATCCTCTTGCTTACCTTTCAACAAGTGCTCTGCTAGCTACTACAGCCATGGAATACCATGGCCTAAGACCCATCTTGGTGCATTTCCATGCAGGATTTACCCCAGTGTTTTTTACCCAAAAGGTTCAGACTTTTCTGTTTCCGTCTACGCGAGCTGGCACATGTGTCTTACTGGGCCATGGCTCCGGTGGACCTGCTCTCACTTGGGGCCAAGATGGCCACTGGTACTTTTCAGATGGCATTTACATAACAATGGCTAACTGTGGACTTTAATACCTTATCGCAATACAACTGCTTTGATTATGGTTATCGCTTCTGCTCTTCACAAGTCCTCACTGTTAGCCCTAGCTATGGAAATACAATTTCTCTACTATAACATTACGGTGTATATACTAGTGTAACACCAGTGTTACTTTTTGACTGCCTGCTGATTTTTGACTGTGAGGGAAGACTCTTAAACGGGGATTGATCCTGCCAGGCCCTGATGGAAAGCCCTGTGGGAGGTATCACTGGGCTGGGCTAGGGTCGCTGGGTATGTGTGGTGGTGGATATCACACACCAGCTAGTATGTGGGCAGTAAATGATGCAGTCTTTCCTGCTCTGTTGAATTAGGAAAGTGTACCCTCAGTTGGGTTCCTTGTCATGGAGATTCAGGGGAGTTGGGTTAATGGGGCGGCAGGTAGCCTAGTGGTTAGATGTTTGGACTAGTAACCGAAAGGTTGCAAGATCGAATCCCCAAGCTGTCACGGTAAAAATCTGTCGTTCTGCCCCTGAGTTAACTCACTGTTCCTAGGCCATCATTGAAAATAAGAATTTGTTCTTAGCTGACTTGCCTAGTTAAATAAATCAAATGGGGAGAGGATTACTTTCAAAGCACTTGACCTGCTTATATGCTTTCTGTCTGCTGGTCCATTCAAATGGCTACTGGACTAGAGAAAACACACACCTAGAAATGTGCATCTTTTTAATTAAAATCAAATTGCATTTCAGCAACTAACAGTTTTCCAATAGTGAAAACAGGACAAAATTCAGAACTGGACAGCGTACAGAAGAAACACAATACCTTCAGCTCTAACTCCATGTCATGCAGCCTGCTCCCCCTTTGTCCCCTGCTGATTTTCCCCGCTGAACAGAAAGATGCTGAATCCTTCAAGATGCATTAGCATGTAAACCACTTCTCCACTACCTGCTGTCAAAATGGGCACATCGCTTTCCCTGGAGAAATACCAGGAGATAGCATCAATGCCAAGTCTTCCCTCATTAGAAACAGCCTGGACAAGGTTCCACTGACCAAGCCAGATGCACGGGGACCCACTGAAACAGCGGAACTTGCATGAGTATGTGTCTGACATTTTGACGTGTGTATTTTGTATGCAGAGGGACCGGAGGGAGACAGAGACAGCCTACAGTTCCCCTTTTTTGTTCTCTTTTGTTTGTGCTATTCAGAGTGACTGTTCAGATAAAACTAGGAGGCTGGAGCTGATGCTGGGGCTCGTCATGCAGAGGCACGCAGCCTTGTAGCCCATGGGTGAGACTCAACCTCAATGTGCCAACGAGCCCCTGCATGCTGTGCCAGCCAGTCAGTCAATCCTGTGAAGGCTGAGGGTCTAAGCTGTTTACCATTTCCAGCAGCATATCCTATCCTACTACTGTGACAGTTACATGCAGCTCCTATCCCTTCTTCCTCTGCCCCCATATGACCTAGGTCTCACGAGTCTAACAAGAGGCCTGTCCTTTTACAACTGCCAGAGACCATCAGCAACATATGAAAAACCTGCTTATTATTACTATCAGAGATGGAACACTCCTTGTTGTCGAGTTTGTTTGTATCGGCATAGTATCTGGTCTGAAGTGCAGGAGGGCAGGGAGGGCATTGGAGCCTGACAGAGAGGGCTGAGAGCTGGCTCAGGGCTGGCTGAGTGGGTTCATGGGTCAGAGGAAAACGAATCCATCATTTTGCTGAGCTGCAGGCTAGGACTGGGGGAAGAGGCTATACGGACACAACTAGTTCCGAAATTGATGATGTATGTCGTGCAGCTGAGAGTTGAGTGTGGAGGCGATTCGGTTCAGGCAGTCATCCTGATTAGCCCCTTCCCAGGCCCAGCTAGTTTATCCTGGCTAGATTCAACAACAGCAGCATGGCTAGTTGAAACTTGTAAAATAAAGTGAGGTTTATTTTGATGGGCGAGGGGGAAAATAACTTGTGGTATTGGTCACTATCTGGATTTGGCCTCTATCTCTCAACTACCTCGTACCCTTGCACATGGACTCTGTATTGGTACTCCTTATATATAGCCTTGTTATTGTTATTTTGTGTTACTATTTCCTTTTTTACTTAGTAAATATTTGTCTTACTTTTTAACTCTGTACTGTTGGAAATGGGCTTGTAAGTAAGCATTTCACAGTAAAGTCTACACTTGTTATATTTGGGCGCATGTGGATTCTGAACACTCCCAAGTCCCAACTTTGGCAGACAAGTTTCAAATTCTCAGGGACGTTTCTAGCCACAAGCATAAACTAGCTAGTTGGGAAGGGTTCATCAGGCCGACTGACTGAACCGAATCCATTAATCTCCACTAGACTCTCGCTGTGCAACAAACGTAATCAATTTGGGCACCAGGCATGTCCATATAGCTTCTACCAGGGCTGGCCTTCTGAACATTAGAGCTCACTGGCTATGACATATTATGACTGTATAATTCAAGGGTCTGTGAGGATTATAGCACTACATCAAAACTAAGGCTCCTTGATGAGAATTAGCATATGGATCTAACCAAATAGTGATGAAATGCAATAATCCATCCAGAAAGTAAACATATATCAAAACAATCAGCAAGATATTGAGTATATTTCAATGTTAAGCAGACTTCATAATTTGATCTTGAGTATGACCTACCTTACAATAAAACACTTCCAAATTCCAGCCATCCAATATTACAAACAGCTTGCCGTATAATTCAAAGCAACTGAATGCTGACTCATTTAAGTGTTCAAACTTTTAGAACGTACTGATTGTTCTTGTGACACTGCTAACCAGGCATAGAGGCCTGTTTCAAGTATATGCCAACCCTAATATGGATTCCGGATCAAGATGAAATATATAGCCTGTCCCCAGTGACTGGCCTAATGTAGGTCCCATAGCTTTTAGCTAATATAATAGCTAAGTGTTAGAGACCCAGACAGCTGATGCTCTCTCTCTCTCTCTCTATACAGCTGCTGCTCTGAGCGGTATATATATATATATATATCTATATATATATATATATATATATGCTCAGAGCAGCAGCTGTCTGAGAGGCCCACTGCAGAGAAGATATAATCACATTCATATTGAATGTGTAGGAATTAGAAGCTAGCCAAAACACCCCGAAGCCAACACAACACAAAGCAGACTGGCACTGAAACTTCCACTCAAACTCTTTGGATCTAATTTAAGATCCTGACAATGTTGGTTATGAGCTCAAGCAACCAGTGCATTAAATGCTGATGAGATTATTCCATTATTTATTATAATGTTAAGAGTTAACTGATGTTCAAATTCAGTTACTTAAGTGATAATGCCCTCGAAGCCGGTGGTTGGAGGATATATTTGCACAGGTGTTGTTTGGTCCTCGATGAACTCGAGGACCGGAAAACTGTGCCAATATATCCTCCAAACTCCGGCTTCGAGGGCATTATCAATTTTATCAACATATTCAAATAATGTGTAACGACGTGTGCTGAAAGTCGGAAAGCAAGTTCAGGGAGTGAGTGTTTTAATAAATAAACGGAACATAATACAAACCAAGAAACTCGAACAGCACACAGACATGAAACAGAAATAGAAACAATGACGCCTGGGGAAGGAACCAAAGGGAGGGACATAAACCCAGCCAAAAAAGAAAACGTCCCTTTTTCACGACCCTGTCTTTCAAAGATAATTCGTAAAAATCCAAATAACTTCACAGATCTTCATTGTAAAGGGTTTTAACATGCTTTCCCATGCTTGTTCAGTGAACCATAAACAATTAATGAACATGCATCTGTGGAACGGTCGTTAAGACACTATCAGCTTACAGACGGTAGGAAATTAAGGTCACAGTTATGACACGAAAGAGGCCTTTCTACTCTGAGAAACATCCAAAAAAAGATGCCAAGGGCCCCTGCTCATCTGCGTGAACATGCCGTAGGAATGCTGCAAGGAGGCATGAGGACTGCAGATGTGGCCAGGGCCAATGTCCATACTCTGAGACACCTAAGACAGCACTACAGGGAGACAAGACGGACAGCTGATCGTCCTCATAGTGGCAGACCACGTGGAACACCTGCACAATTTCAGCGTTTTTTAATTTTTTTTATATACACTACCGTTCAAAAGTTTGGGGTCCTTGTTTTTGAAAAAGCAAATTTGTCCATTACAATAACATCAAATTGATCAGAAATAGACACTGTTAATGTTGTACTGTAGTTTTCTCTGTATTATAGAGGCTTAAGCCCTATTCGGACAGGATAAGTTTTAATGGGGGAGCTCAGGTAATGTAATTATGAACACAAGCGCAAATCACCACATGCATAACCTTAGTCCCGTCCGAATTTGCCATTAGTAATTTTTACTTAGCAGGAAGTTTATTATCCCAGCCCTAAAAACCTACAGTTTTTCGGCAAACTCCCAGGTGATAATACTTATCCCTTGCGAATCGTCATTCAGTTTTTTTGAGGGATATTACACAGTTTAACAGGTCGTGAACCCAGTTTGGGTAAGAACAATGGAACAAATTAAGGATTTGTTAAAAAAAGGTGCTTGTTATAAAGAAGTGCTATGCACATAACCTTCGGATGAATTATCTGTTTTGTCACATATCAACATTTCTAGTCCCATACGTCTCTTATAAAAGAAAGTGGACAATATCGTCCCAATGAATTGATAACTTGCCAATACGTCAGTGGGGGTCGGTTATCTACATTATGAGATTATTGTGGCTGAGTGATATTTGTATTTGTCAAACATCAGCCAAGCATCAATTATCATGTCACCGGTTAGACCCTCAATATTTATTGGAAAGGAGCATCAAGCTCATCACCTTGTCACATTAAATTTGCAGACAACACAATAGTGGTAGGCCTGATCAACGATGAGGCAGCCTCTAAGGAGGAGGTCAGAGACCTGGCCAGGTGGTGCCAGAATAACAACCTATCCCTCAAAGATATTTGTGGACTACGGGAAAAGGAGGACCGAGCACTCCCCAATTCTCATCGACGGGGCTGTAGTGGAGCAGGTCAGAGTTAACTTCCTTGGTGTCCACATCAACAACAAACGAGAATGGTCCAAACACACCAAGAAAGTCGAAGAGGGCACGACAAAGCCTATTTCCCTCTCAGGGAACTAAAGATTTGACATGGGTCCTGAGATCCTCAAGGTTCTACAGCTGCAACATCGAGAGCATGGTTGCATCACTGCCTGGTATGGCAATTGCTCAGCCTCTGACCGCAAGGCACTACAGAGGGTAGTGCGTACGGCCCAGTACATCACTGGGGCTAAGCTGCCTGCCATCCAGGACCTCTACACCAGGCGGTGTCAGATGAAGGCCCTTAAAATTCTCAAAGACCCCAGCCACTCCAGTCATAGACTGTTCTCTCTACTACCGCATGGCGAGTGGTACCGGAGTGCCAAGTCTAGGACAAAAAGGCTTCTCAACAGTTTTTACCCCCAAGCCATAAGACACCTGAACAGGTAATCAAATGGCTACTCAGACTATTTGCATCCCCCCCCAACCCCTCTTTTTACGCTGCTGCTACTCTTTGTTTATCATATATGCATAGTCACTTTAACTATACATTCATCTACATACTACCTCAATTGGGCCGACCAACCAGTGCTCCCGCACATTGGCTAACCGGGCTATCTGCATTGTGTCCCACCCACCACCGGCCAACCCCTCTTTAATGCTACTGCTACTCTCTGTTCATCATATATGCATAGTCACTTTAACTATACATTCATCTACATACTACCTCAATTGGGCCGACCAACCAGTGCTCCCGCACATTGGCTAACCGGGCTATCTGCATTGTGTCCCACCCACCACCAGCCAACCCCTCTTTAATGCTACTGCTACTGCTACTCTCTGTTCATCATATATGCATAGTCACGTTAACCATATCTACATGTACATACTACCCCAATCAGCCTGACTAACCGGTGTCTGTATGTAGTCTCGCTACTTTTATCGCCTCGCTACTGTATATAGCCTGTCTTTTTTTACTGTTGTTTTATTTCTTTACCTACCTATTGTTCACCTAATACCTTTTTTTGCACTATTGGTTAGCCTGTGACAAACTTTGATTTGATTTGCACTTTCACCACCCTGTTCATAATAATTTATTTAATCTGTTGCCTAAAACTGCATGCTTTTCCCGAGTTGTAGTGGGAGGACCACACAACATATCATCCATCATGTGACTCCAAGTTTACTTCGATATGATGGTTATTACTGTATATCAATATTTGCGCATAAAGGAGTTTCCACCACCCTTTCTCACTTAATTTTCACAACACTAAAAGATCCAACAATATTGAACGAACAAATTGTCTATAGACATTTATGAAATTTCACCAGCATTTCATGTTTCCATCAGCCCAGTCGTGATTTTTTTTTCATGTCAGGTATTTCATCCGCATAAAATGGTTGGCTGGAAACGTGGTTAGTGTTGTGTAAATTAACCTATGAACCCCGGACACTGCTTGGGGCACTGGATGTGTGCTTCAAGTCCTATTATGTGTTTGATATCAACTTTCCCACTGTGCCCCAGCATTGGAATTGCTACAGACCATGGTGTATCAGCTGCCAGGAACAGAATCCCCTGCAGTTAGAATGTTGCGAGCATGTCTTTTTTCCACTGAACAATAGTGGATATGTATCTGCTCGTGTATGTAGAAGCGACAGGGGGAAGCACAGCCTTCCGGCTAATGTGTTTGTGTGAATTAATAGATTAATGGATGGATGAGCCATGAGTGTCTCATTCCAATGCTAATATGCACTTAAGGCACTATTTATAGCTCTATTCAATTGATAAGCTTTTTTATTTTTTATTATGCACTTGTGACTGCTTTTTGCCTACAGTACGGTATGTGGCTCGTTTGTCTTTAGTTCAACTACTGAAGCACGTTCTGGTACACTTTCCTTCTATCACAACAAATGATTTTAAATACAACTGTTACATTTTGGGGGTTGTGAAAAGTCCTTTAAGAATGAAATACCGTTTTTAAGAAAAGGAAACGTGCCACATACCATGTCTTTAGTAGAGTGAACTTCAAATATAATATTTTACACTTGTTCTGTGTAACAATGTTTTAACTGGACATAAATGTAGACCATTGTATGGCAAAACAGCATGGTGTGCGTGTGTGCTGTCACCTAAGATAGCCGAAGTGTGTCAATAATACCACTTAAGACAGACCGTGTCGCATGCATGCATTCTTTGTTTGGGACATCAATTTCAACTGAAGCTTTAGTCTGGAATGTTTGGACTGTTTGATTCATGACATCATACAAATCAATTCTGATAATGAATCCGGTCTCATAAAATTTTATCTTGTAAAATAATACATTTTAAACAATTAGGGCTTTGTTTCAATGTGCTACTAAAATGTTAAATAGTCTTGTGCATTCTCTGACGTGATGTACAGTATGTTCTGAAATGCAGGCACTAGAAATAAATTATTTGAAATTCAACATTGTATCTTGATTGTGTGTGGGAGGGGGTGGGAAGGTAGAGAAGTCAAAAATATGCAAGTGAAATTGATGTCACAACCCAACACACTGGGTTGTTTTAACCCAGCAATATAGTCAAATGTATTTGCAAGAAGAGGAGACTGAGCTACAGAGTCTGCAGATCAGGGTGCCATGTGAGAATTTGTTGGCAAGTGGGCAACCCACCTCTACCATCCGTACTATTGGCCAATGTGCAATCACTGGAGAATAAACTGGATAAGCTCAGGTCAAGACAATCCTACCAAAGGGACATTAATAACTGTAATATCTTATGTTTTACCGAGTCGTGGCTGAACAACAACATGGATAATATACAGTTGTCTTGGTTTTCCATGCATTGGCAAGACAGAGCAGCTACCTCCTGTAAGACAAGGTGCGGTGGTCTGTGCCTATTACTCAATAACAACTGGTGATGTCTAATATTAAGCAAGTCTCCAGGTTTTGCTCGCCTGAGGTAGAGTACCTACCAAGACAGTTTTCTGTCTATTTACCACCACCTACCGATGCTGTATAAAGACATAAACAAACAAGAAAATGTTAATCCAGAAGTGGCGCTCCTAGTGGCCGTGGGGCCTTTGTGCAGGGAAACTTAAATCCATTGTACCTCATGTCTACCAGTATGTCACATGTGCAACCAGACGGAAAAAAACTCTAGCTCTCCCTCAACCTCCATTTAGCAAAGTTGATCATAATTCTATCGTCCTGATTCCAGTTTACAAGCAAAACACTAAGGCAGGAAGTACCAGTGACTCACTCAGTACAGAAGTGTTCAGATGATGTGAATGCTAAAATACAGGACTGTTTTGCTAGCACAGACTGGAATATGTTCGGGGATTCATCCAATGGCATTGAGGAGTATACCACATCAGTCACCGGCTTCATCAATAAGTACATTGATAATATCGTCCCCACAGTGACCGTACGTACAGTACCAGTCAAAAGTCTGGACATTCGAGGGTTTTTCTTTATTTTTTACTATTTAGTGAATAATAATGAAGACATCAAAACTATGAAATAACACGTATGGAATCATGTAGTAACCAAAAAAGTGTTAAACAAATCAACGTATATTTATATTTGAGATTCTTCAAAGTAGCCACCCTTTGCCTTGATGACAGCTTTGCACACTCTTGGCATTCTCTCAACCAGCTTCATGAGGTAGTCACCTGGAACGCATTTCGATTAACAGGTTTGCCTTGTGAAAAGTTAATTTGTGGAATTTATTTCCTTAATGTGTTTAAGCCAATCTGTTGTGTTGTGACAAGGTAAGGGGTGGTAAACAGAAGATAGCCCTATTTGGTAAAAGACCAAGTCCATATTATGACAAGAACAGCTCAAATAAGCAAAGAGAAACGACAGTCCATCCTAACTTTCCCAACAAATGGGTGTGATCACTCTACAGTGGTCCCTGCAGCGTACGCTCAAACCGGTGTGATTGGAATGTCCAGTTTCGATTGATGCCACAAACAACATTTTGAGTTGGTCACACTGTTTTCACACAGTCCTTACAAAGTTAATGTCCAGAATGTGACCAGTTTACTTTTGGATGCAATGTTCAGACATTCACAGAAGTAGCTACAGCATAACAAAATCATCCAAACTGGAAAATGTGGGCTACATTTGTCTTAGCGCTAACTGCAGAAAGATTGACATAACCCAAGCGGTCATATTTTATAACTCTTGGCTGACAGAAACAACAATATGAATTAGCTAATAGAAATTACTATTTTTAATGAATCACATCACGGGTGAGCTCACCATTCCTCAAAATAATTGAGTAAAACACTTTCTAGAAATCGAAAGTAATCCGACAATGGGTAGTTTGTGTACGCCAGCATGCTTGTTTTTTTGCATCAACCAAATATAAGAGGAGACGATGAGTTTGGTCTGTTACAGTATCCATGTTGAAGGGGGTGTGTCGTCTACGATCATTCACTTCCCTTCATTCACTTCCGGAAGCTTACCCAAAAGATGAGTGAACCATTCCTTCACCTCATTATAACATCTTTGGTCTGACAGACATTTATGTGACACCCAGAATGCATTGTATAATGTCAACAAACATGGCACCACACATAGCTGGCAAATAGCTTAGCATTAGCTCATTATAATCAGTTCAACGTTCAAAAAAGTATTTTACACACATCACAGGTGTCCATCACAATCTATGCGATTATCGGAATGTATTATTTGTCACCAGTACTTGAAAACATGTGAATAAAACTGTAAATATGTTATGCTATGCTACATTACATTACATTACATTACATTACATTACATACATACATACATACATACATACATACATACATACATACATACATACATACATACAGTATGCACCTACAGTAGAAACAACAACACGAAATATAGAGAAAATAAGGAACTTACTTTAATAGGAATGCACACTTATCCAAAGTTATTATTTGTAAGGAAAACAACAAGGTAGGCAAAGCGAGCGCCAGCTAAACAATGTTCCAATTCGCACAAGATTGCGCAAATATCTGCATATTTGATCTGCGCAAATGAAGTGTGTGGGCTCTCCTTGAAGAGAGAAGTTTGTCCAGCTCAGTAAAGCCTCAAACATAAATTGTCTGCAACGCTAAAATGGGCTACTTCTATGTTAATTAATGAGGATGCGGAACACACCTTAATTCAAACTATTGTTAGAAAATACAAATAGATAATTAGCAGAATTAACTATCCTGTTGCATAAGATTCATATTGTTGAAAAGTGACTGCATTCTGACATTGCGTGCATAAAACAACTCACGCTGGGGTGACTGTTAGAGATATTTGGAACTCACTTATGAAAAGCTTAAGACATGAATGTGCAGTTGCAAAAATCATCAAGCGCTGTGATGAAACTGGCTCTCAATAGGACCGACACACGAAAGAAAGACCCAGAGTTACCTCTGCTGCAGAGGACATGTTCATTAGAGTTACAAGCTCAGAAATTCCAGCCCAAATAAATGCTTCAGAGTTCAAGTAACAGACACATCTCAACATCAACTGTTCAGAGGAGACTGCGTGAATCAGGCCTTCATGGTCGAATTGCTGCAAAGAAACCACTACAAAAGAACAACAATAAAGAGACTTGCTTGGACCAAGAAACATGAGCAATGGACATTAGACCGGTGGAAAATTTGAGATCTTTGGTCCAACCGACATGTCTTTGTGAAACGTAGAGTAGGTGAATGGATTATCTCCGCATGTGTGGTTCCCAACGTGAAGTATGGAGGAGGAGGTGTGATGGTGTGGGAGTGCTTTGCTGGTGACACTGGCTGTGATTTATTTAGGCACACTTAATCAGCATGGATACCAGAGCATTCTACAGCGATACACCATCCCATCTGGTTTGCGCTGAGTTGGAGCATCATTTCATTTTCAACAGGACCAACGCACCTCCAGGCTGTGAAAGGCATATTTGACCAAGGACGATGTTGGAGTGATGCATCAGGATGACCTGGCCTCCACAATCACCCTACCAGAGTGAAGGAAAAGCAGCCAACAAGTGCTCAGTATATGTGGGAAATCCTTCAAGACTGTTGGAAAAGCATTCCAGGTGAAGCTGGTTTAGAAAATGCCAAGAGTGTGTAAAGCTGTCATCAAGGCAAAGGGTGACTACTTTGAAGAAACTAAAATTATTTTTGATTTAACACTTTTTTGATTACTACATGATTCCGTATATGTTCATTTTGATGTCTTCATTAATATTCTACAATTTAGGATTAATAAAAATAAAGACAAACCCTTGAATGAATAGGTGTGTGAACATTTTGCTGGTACTGTACACACAGTACATTTGGGAAAAGCATTCTGACCCCTTGACTTTTTCCACATTTTGTTACGTTACAGCCTTATTCTAAAATTGATTAAATAATGTTTTTCCCTCATCAATCTACACACAATGCCCCGTAATGACAAAGCAAAAACAAATTATTTTTATTTTAGCAAATGTATAAAAAAGAAAAAATGGAATAACCAAATTTACGTAATTATTCAGACCCTTTAATTTCTGTCAGGTTGGATGGGGAGCATCGCTGCACAGCTATTTTCAGGTCACTCCAGAGGTGTTTGATCAGGTTCCGGGCTCTGGCTGGGTCACTCAAGGACATTCAGAGACTTGTTTAAAGCCACTTCTGAATTGTCTTTGCTGTATGCTTAGGGTCATTGTCCTGTTGGAAGGTGAACATTCACCTCAGTCTGAGTTCCTGAGCAGGTTTTCATCAAGAACCTCTCTGTAGTTTGCTCTGTTCATCTTTCCCTCAATCCTGACTAGTCTCCCAGTCCCTGCTGCTGAAAAACATTCCCACAGCATGATAATGCCACAACCATGCTTCACTGTAGGGATGGTGCCAGGTTTTTCTCCAGACGTGACACTTGGCATTCAGGCCAAAGAGTTCAATATGGTTTCTCATGGTCTGAGAGTCCTTTTGGTGATTTTTGACAAACTCCAAGTGCACTGTCATGTGCCTTTTACTGAGGAGTGGCTACCATCTGGCCACTCTACCGTAAAGGCCTGATTGGTGGAGTGCTGCAGAGACGGTTGTTCTTCTACAAGGTTCTCCCATTTCCACAGGAGGAACCTCCCTGACCAAGGCCCTTATCCCCCGATTGCTCAGTTTGGCTTGGCAGCCAGCTCTAAGAAGAGTCTTAGTGGTTCCATACTTCTTCAACATACGAATGATGGAGGCCACTGTGTTCTTGGGGACCTTCAATGCTGCAGACATATTTTGTTACCCTTCCCCAGATCTGTGCCTCGACACAATCCTGTCTCTGAGCTCTAGAGACAATTCCTTCAAACTCATGGCTTGATTTTTGCTTTGAAATGCACTATCAACTGTGGGACCTTATAGATAGGAGATTGACTTTCCAAATCATGTCCAATAAATTGAATTTACCACAGGTGGACTCCAATGAAGTTGCAGAAACATGTCAAGAATGATCAATGGAAACAGGATGCACCTGAGGTCAATTTCGAGTCTCATGGCAGAGTCTGGATACTTACGTAAATAAGGTATATGTTTTTATTTTTGAAAACATTTGCAAAAAATTTAAAAAAAATACATTTTATATTTAGGCTATAACTTGCGGAAAAAATAAAATGCGGAAAAAGTCAACGGTTCTGAATACTTCCCAAATGCACTGTATCCCAACCAGAAGCCATGGATTACAGGCAACATTTACACTGAGTTTAAGTTTTAGAGCTGTCGCTTTCAAAGACAGGGACACTAATCCGGACGCTAATAAGAAATCCCGCTATACCCTCAGACGAACCATCAATCAGGCAAAGTGACAATAAAGTACTAAGATTGAATCCTGCGACACCAACTCTGACGCTTTTCGGATGTGGCAGGGCTTACAAACTATTACGGCTTACAAAAGGAAATGCAGCCGCAAGCTGCCCAATGCTAAATGCCTTTTATACTCGCTTCGAGGCAAGCAACACTGAAGCATGCATGAGAGCACCAGCTCTTCCAGATGACTTTGTAATCACGCTCTCAACATTCACAATCCAGACAGATTATCAGGACTTGCATTCAGAGCATGCGCGAACCAACTGACAGACTCCCTTACCGAGTCTGTATTACCAACATGTTTCAAGCAGACCACCATAGTTTCTGTGTCAAGGAACGCCAAGGTAACCTCCCTAAATGACTATCCTCCCACGGTAGCACTCACATCAGTAGCTATGAAGTGCTTTGAAAAGCTGGTCATGGCTCACATCAACACCATCGTCCCGGAAACCCTAGACCCACTCCAATTTGATTATCGCCCCAACAGATCCACAAAAACGCAATCTCAATTGCACTTCATACTACCCTTCTCTACCTGGACAAACGGAACACCTATGTGAGAATGCTGTTCATTGACTACAGCTCAGCGTTCAACACCATAGTGCCCTCAAAGCTCATCACTATGCTAAGGACCCTGGGACTAAACACCTCTGAAACTGAATCTTGGACTTCCTGATGGGTTGCCCGCAGGTGGTAAGGGTAGGCAACAACACATATGCTACACTGATAATCAACACGGGGGCCCCTCAGGGGTGCCTGCTTAGTCCCCTCCTTTACTCCCTGTTCACCCACAACTGCATGGCCAAGCCCGACTCCAACACCATCATTAAGTTTGCCGACAACACAACAGCAAGTCATAGATTGTTCTCTCTGCTACCGCACGGCAAGTGGTACTGGAGCGCCAAGTCTAGTTCCAAAAGGCTACATAACAGCTTCTACCCAAGCCATAAAACTGCTGAACAATTAATCAAATGGATACCGAGTTTTTGCATTGACATCCCTTTTTTTTACGCTGTTGCTACACGCTGTTTATTATCTACGTACGTTTTACACCTACCTACATGTACATATTACCTCAGTTACCTCAACTAACCTGTACCCCTGCACATTGACTCGGCGCCGGTACCCCCTGTATATAGCCTCGTAATTGTTATCTTTTTTTTTACTTTAGTTTATTTAGTAAATATTTTCTTAACTCTTATTTTCTTACAACTGCATTGTTGGTTAATGGCTTGTACGTAAGCATTTCACAGTAAGGTCTACACCTGTTGTATTTGGCGAATGTGACAAATAAAATTTGGATTTGATTTGTTCCCAAAATAGATGAGATGTTAGTTATAAAAGTGTCCATAAGCCAAAATATGCATATATTTATTGCTGGGGCTGTTGGTATTATTTCAGATTCTTTAAATCCCTTTCTGGTATCTGAACAGGTTGTGTTAGAAGATCTAAATCTTATTGGCTTACACATGCCTCAGATCAGTTTAAGAATGTCCGTATTGAGTTCAAATTGGCTCAGCTGAAAATGAAACCCACTCGGGTTAATGTAAAAAAAACTAGCAAGCTCCTCATTGACATTATCATGTCTAACCGTCCCCATTAGTATTTAGCTCGTGGTATTTTTGTAAAAGATATCAACAACCACTGCCCTATTGCTTGCATGAGAGATACTATTTGAAAAACGCTGACCCTCGTATAATTGTGAAGAGATATATTTTTCTACTACCTGCATACCATACCCTGTGTTGGGATTTGAATTTTTGTTGTCCATTTTTACCTCTCTGGTTGATAAACAAGCGCCTTTCAAGTGACTGAGAGTCAAAACCCAAACTAACCCATGGTCCTCTCCTATACTTTCAGACCTCTTCTTGATAAGAAATCAAGCCAAGGCCAAGGCTAGACAAACTGTCTCATTATCTGATGCACTGCCTCGGTTAAACAGGCCAAAGCAAACTACTTCCTTAGCTCTATGACAGACTCTGTTAGTGATCCATCTAAATTCTGGAAAAACGTTAATTCACTGAAGCAGGGTAATTCCTCAACTTCCCTGCCTAAGCAAGTAGTTTTAGACTCCTGCATCATTGCTGAAAAAGTTCAGATTTGTGATGCTTTTAATCAGCATTTTACAGTATATCAGCTGGTTTCCTATTTGAAAGAAATGGTGGTCATACTGGTCTTGTCCAGTCAGTTAACTATTCTTCCCACATACAGCCTCCAGTTGCCTCAATGGATGATCAGTCAAGCTCACATGATGTGGGAAATGGTAGTCAGTGGCTTTCTTTTTGGCAACTTTTTGGCAACTCACAGAAACAGGAGTTCATGTTGCCTTACTAGCTATTGACACCCAAGAAGTCATTACTTGATTGGAGTCCGTAGAGCTCCGAGACAGGATTATGTCGAGGCACAGATCTAGCGAAAAGTAGCAAAACATTTTAGCAGCATTGAAGATCCCCAAAAACACAGTGTCCTCCATCATTCTTAAAAGGAAGAAGTTTGGAACCACCAAGACTCTTCCTAGAGCTGGCCACCCGGCCAAACTGAGAAATCGGGGGAGAAGGGCCTTGGTCAGGGAGATTCCTCTGTGGAGATGGGAGAACCTTCCAGAAGGATGACCATCTCTTCAGCACTCCACCAATCAGGGCTTTGTGTTAGAGTGGCCAGATGGAAGACATTCCCCAGCCCACTTGGAGTTTGTCAAAAGGCACCTAAAGGACACTCAGACCATGAGAAACAAGATTATCTGGTCTGATGAAACCAAGATTGAACTCTTTGGCCTGAATGCCAAGCATCACGTCTGGAGGAAACCTGGCACCATCCCTACAGTGAAGCATGGTAGTGGCAGCACGGAGCAAATTATAGAACGGGGAAAATTATAGAGAGATCCTTGATGAAAACCTGCTCCAGGACCTCAGATGAAGGTTCACCTTCCAATAGGACAATGACCCTAAGCACACAGGCAAAACAACACAGGAGTGGCTTCGAGACAAGTCAATGAATGTCCTTAAGTGGCCCAGCCAGAGCCCGGACTTGAACCCGATCGAACATCTCTGGAGATCCCTGAAAATAGCTGTGCAGCAACGCTCCCCATCCAACCTGACAGCGCTTGAGAGGAGCTTGTAGCGTCATACCCAAGAAGAATCAATGTTGTAATAGCTGCCAAAGGTGTTTCAACAAAGTACTGAGTAAAGGGTCTGTATACTTACGTAAATATTAAATTTCACTATTTTTATTTATTTTTAAAAATGTATAAAAACCTGTTTTCGTTTGTCATTATGGGGTATTGTGTGTAGATTGAGGGGTTAATCAAAAAAGGCTGGGACATAACAAAATGTGGAAAAACTCAAGGGATCTGTATGTTGGGCCATGATGAAAGTGAAGTGGGAATGGGCCTCCAGGGACATGGGCCTCCAGTCCTGACATTCTGGAAATGGCACGTCTGCGTCTGTGCAGTTTTCTGGAGGCACTTACACAGAGCTGCAGGACTAGGCTCAGACTATGAACTTGAATATGTTTGGCAGCATCAACTTCTATGACATTCAGAATAACTACCTGTTTACAGTTATAAATGCGGAGAATGTGGAACGAACGATCGCTATTTTGGCAAGATTGTTCCTGGATCAGGAGGGAAATGGTGTTGGGGAACAGCTTTCTGGGGATGCACACAGTAGGAGTCCGGGCTACAGGTCTCTTGTCTTTTTATTGCTATTTAACGATCTTATTTATGTTAGTATGGGTTTTTTGTCATGCGTTTTCACGGGTCTTGTCTTTTTGTAATTTTTATGGTGATGCTAAGTGATGAAACAATTTCCCAATTTGGGATTAATAAAGTACTAGACTCTCTGTATAGTGCCAAATACACTACCTATTCCCTGATTACCGATGACACTAGATATGAATGATCAAACATGTAGCTATGGATGGCTTTAGCAGCTAGTAGCCTACACTCTTAGAAAAATGGTTCCAAAAGATTTCAGCTGTCCCCATATTAGAACCCTTTTTGGTTCCAGGTAGAACAATTTTGGGTTCCATGTAGAACCCTCTGTGGAAAGGGTTCTGCATAGAATCCAAATAGGGTTCTTCAAAAGGTTATCCTATGGGGACAGCCGAATAACCCTTTTAGGTTCTAGGTAGCAAATATTTTTCTCAGAGTGTAGTTGTCTAGCACGCTAGTCTACAAGCAAAGGGAAGTCCACAAGCGAAGGGAAAATGTGAGAGGAGTAGAGTGCTTAGATACGTGAAGGAAAATACAGTGAGCAAAGTGATCATGCTGTTTGTATGTGGCTGCTATGAAAGTGACCTGTGTTTGCGTGTGATCAAAAGTGTATTCATTCCGAAGATTCTGTTGAAAACGTTTCTTAAACGAAACGGGTATAAACATACCTGAATTTGTACAATTGAAACTGTTGTTTTCAACCGTTGGAATAATGATTACACCCTAGATCAGCTAGAAGCAGGCAAAAGTGTGCAAGGCGGTATTGAATGTGTCTGTCACCTTGATTACAAATTGTTTTCCTCTCAACCTGTACACCTACGTTGTAAACTTTCATTTATAGGCTAGGCTGTAGCAACCTCATATTGGGTATAGGGAACATTTGAGTGTCATGTAGTAACCTAAACCTGTCAATGTTACATTGAGCTGGGTGAATGGATATGCTGAAATAGAAATAAGTCCATGCTCGTAAAAAAAGTATCATCCTCCCTCATCTTAAATGACACTGTCCGCCACTGATCTCACAGAGACACATTAGCTACCCAGGTAAACATGTTTTTGTTTTAAATGTTCTGAGAACGTATGTGAAAATTTTGTCTGATCTGGGAACTTTCATTTTTAGGTTGCAGGGAGGTTCTGAGAACATTTTACTTTTGTTCCCTGTCCCTGAACGTTTTCCTGGGAGGTTTTATTAACGTTCTGAGAACGGGAATTATAGGTTATTTGAAAGTAATGAAATAACGTTCTGAAAACATAACATTCAATAAGACTTTTATTAACACTGCTAGATAGCTTAACTGTTTGAACTGCAAACACAGATAGAACACACGGACATTCATGTGCTTAGTCACTAAGCATGGAAACATGTATTTTTTATTGTGGCATGGCGTCAGTGACATTCAAACCTATGATCTTCTGTTTTCGATCCATGGAATTAGTCTACTGCAACTCAAGGAGGGAGCTAGCATACCATGTTTTCTAACTCATACAAAGCTGTTCATTTTAGTCTATTCAAACAGACACCATTTCAAAGGAAACAGGCACTCATTAAGATCAGGTGTGGCCAATTAGTAGTGCGGCCAACAGATCTGATCACGCTAGATAGAGGATAGAGAGAGTTTTGTTGATGTTGAGAATGGAATGTATATCTTTTTGAATAATGTTCTTAGCATGTTCTCTGAACATTAAACAAGTTTTCTTGTGTTTTTTTATTAATAGTTTTCTTAACGTTTTGAGAACGGAATGTACTATGTTGTTAATAACATTCTTAGAACGTTCTTTGAACATTACAACAGTTTTCTTGTGGTTTTTAAAGGAAAGTTTTCTTAACATTCTCCGAACAATTTGAGAACATTACTTTAAATAGAACCACAAGGAAACCTGCAGAAAACATTATGCTGAAGTACTGAAATTACCACAGAAAAACACTGTTTCTTTCTCTGAAAAAAAATTGGAGAGCATGACTTTAACCATGAGGAAACCTGCAGGTAATGTTAGGCTGAAGTACTGAAATTCTCTGAACTATTTGAGAACATAGTTGGAGAACATTCCTAGAACATTACCAAAATTAAAATTAAAAGTATCCATATATTAACTTTTAGGAAACTCTCTGTTAAATCACGCAGGGGTTTCAAACTCATTCCACAGAGGGCCGAGTGTCTTCAGGTTTTCGCTCCTCCCACTTGATTGATGAATTCAAGTAATTCATTAGTAAGGAACTCCCCTCACCTTGTTGTCTAGGTCTTAATTGAAAAACAAAACCCAGCAGACACTAGGCCCTCCATGGAATGAGTTTGAAACCCCTGCGTTAAAGTAATGAATGACCAAGGAAATAATGTTTTTTTGTTTAGCTCTTTAAATGTGCTGAGAATTTTCTGAAGCCAACCATCCCCAGAAAGTTTTGGAAATGTTGTATGCAAAATAACCATAGGACATCCATGCTCTCACCAAGCTTTAAGAAACATGGTTTTCAGAATGTTATGTGCTAGCTCATTGGTTCAGGGAACAAAGCCTTATTGTCACACCAAAACCGGTAAAACAGAACTTTTAAAAAATGTTCTGAGATCGGAAGTGAAAAGTTGCGCGTTTTGGGAACATGAAGTTTTAGGTTGCAAAAAAACAAAAACATACGTTCGCACAATTTCCAAGAAACCAAATGTGATAGCTGGGATGGCTCTATTGAACAAGGACAGCCATACTGTATCTACTCGCTGCTAGCATGACTACAATAATTGCTTCAAAACATGACTCCATTCATTTTAAGATCAGACAGCAGGCTCAATCAACCAATGATGTCATTGGAACTCTCCCGGAACAAACATGTTTAAATGCCGCTATACTGATATGTCAGAAACATCTCTCATCAATCATAATTATGTATGGAGACTGAAAAACATCCCAAATAATTTCTAGCTGTGAATTTTCCCTTTAACACTAACACATGCAATCATATCCTATCTGTCTTCCAGTAGTTCCAGTATTATACTGGCTGTGGTGCAGTCAAAGTTATTTTCAACATGATTTGCTGTCAGTGCAATTGCTGCAATAAGGCGAACTTGAGCATCATGAGGGACTGAGAGATAAAGAGAGAGTCTGACAGAGAGAAAAATAAAGCAAAAGAACGACACATCAGTCTACTTTTCTCAGAGAGGATTAACTTGTGTTGGCCTTGAATCATTGGTGGCGACTTGCGCCATTTGCTCTCAGAGCCACCATTCCTCAAAGCGCAGCGCAGTCAAAGAACCGGAGAGATCATCTTTCTCCCTCCACTGCTGCTGCTGATGTGGGAGATTTGCTGCAGAGCTAATTCAGTTACCATGTGTGAGTGCTGCATTATGAAGGGTGTACAGGGGCAATGCATTTCCTCTGTCCGTGCCTGAGTGCATGTGAACACAGAATAAGGTCCTGCTGAAGTGTTTTTAATTCTCTCTCTGTCTCTCTGTCTCTCTGTCTCTCTGTGTCTCTGTGTCTCTGTGTCTCTGTGTCTCTGTGTCTCTGTGTCTCTGTCTCTCTGTCTCTCTGTCTCTCTGTCTCTCTGTCTCTCTGTGTCTCTGTGTCTCTGTGTCTCTCTATTTCTATCTCTGTCTCTCTCTCTCTGTCTTTATCTTTCTCTTTATCTCTGTCTCTATCTCTCTCTCTCTGAAACCTGAGTGGGCTTTGATGTCTGGAAGACTTGCTGGAATCCGTTTGAAGAGTGAATGCAAACTTCCCTAATGGTGTGTGTGGGTGGAGGAAAGGACGAGATACTGAAATGATCTCACGAGTTGCCTAATAAAAGCATTCAGATCTCGATGTTCGCCGGCTGTTCAATATCAATGGTTGTTAACCCTAAAGCTGTGATTCCAAACTGTGATTCCAAAAGTACCCAATTGACGTCTTATTGTAATGGGCTTCATACAACTTGTACAGTGAACCAATGAAGCCGCTGTATCTTTCCCTCAAAGGAGTGCTCCTGCCCCCTCCCTCCTTAGCTCCAGCTCCTTGTGTAAGGAAGGCAGAGTTCATAGAGGAATGGTCTTTACAATTGACATCCCTGCCACTCAAACCTAGTCCTCGGGGCCTACCAGCTCTTCAAGAACTGTTTACACTAGAAGCATTGGATCGGACATCTTCATTCAGAAGATACTGATTTTCAATCTCAGGCCTATAAAGGCCATAGGCCACATTCCCAGATCAGCCTTCTTCACGTGTCCACTTGTACACATTTTCATCACAGCCCAGCACAACAGCTCAGATTCTCAGTGAGACAGAGAGTGTATAATTGTCCTTAGCAAGCACTATTCCACTAATCTGGCTGATAACAAACTCAAAGTCCTCCTGACTAACATTCAATAAGAATGTCTGGAGAGGCTGTTTTGATGTTGTCTGCACGATGCATTGATAATGAAGGGGGGGGGGGGTGCTTTTACGGGTTGGTTCTCCTCCATGTCTTTCTCACTCAAACACCCACAGGTACAGCCACACACAGCCCCTGAGCACCACTCCTTTCCAATACAACTGTTAGATTTTCAAATCCAAACAACAAGAGATTTAAACCGCCCAGAGAAAAATACATTTAAGAGAACCAATCACTGTGTCCTCTCAATTTCTGAGCAAATATTGCATTTAAAACAGACTCCTGCCCAGACCAGTGAATCACAGCTCTTCCTGGCTGTGTACCATGTGGGTCACATCAGCCAGGCTGCTACTCCACTGCTCATTGTTAGGAGCGTTGTTAAGTCCAGGCGATTGTTGACTCAGGCATTCTCATGCAGTGGAGGGAATTGTGTGCTCATTAGCCAAGACTATGATCTTGCAAACATTTGTCTTCCAATGTACACTTGCATAAAAGAGAACAGTAAGCAGATACGTTTTCGAACAGAATGCTAATACAAATCTTCATTGCACTAATGACAGGTCTCCACAAGTCTAGAGCTTACTGTATTCTAACATATTAGCATTACAGAAATAGTATGCTAGATTAGCACTGGGAAGAGGCCACAAAAGGCACTTCAAAAGGCCACAACAGGTGCATTTCACAGTATTATTCTACACACAGAGTATTATTCAAATGAGCTCCGCCCCCCAAACAAGATCAAATTTGGTTGGTCCGGACTGGACCGAGTCTGACAAGTTTGGACATCACAGTACAGCAAACCAGAGTAGAGTAGAGTTCAGTACAGTATAGTAACATAGTGTATAGTTCAGTACAGTACTGTAGTGTATAGTTCAGTACAGTACAGTACAATACAGTAAATGACACTGTACTCTAGTCTAGTGTGCACTACTGTACTGCACTGCACTGCACTGTACTAAACTCTACTGTACTGTATTCTACATACCTATACTCTACTTTTCTTTACTGTACTGCACTATGCTGTCCAAACTTATCAAGCAATCAATCAACGTCAATGATTGGTTCTGATTTGGACATCTGGTGTCGGGTCTGTTCTCAGCGGGTGAGAGGGCTGGTTACAGTAAATGGAAAGGGGGCTCATGGGTAGGTGTCAGTAAGAGCAGAGAGAGGTGACATTAACTGGGGAGAGAGAGAGAGGATGTCCAGACTGTTTTTACACTCTTGCTTTGACCACCACATGACAGAAAGAGAATGAAAACAGATGAGCTGAACATAACAGTATGCCAGTGGAAGGGAGGACAGTAGAAAGTGACTACTATGAATTTCCATTGTAGTCAATTCAGTTGCAGTCATTCTGTTACCAAATTTCTGGTCATTCTGTTACCAATTTGGTTTCAGAATTACACTTTCTAATCACTAATTGGTATGTCTACCAGTAGGTCTAGGTCTGTTTCTTCCGACAATATTTCTTAAACTTACAGAAGGCAAATAATTTCTGCAAAACTAAATATAAATGTTGATATTAGTTGTTAGAGGTCTTTACTTCAATGTTCTTGTGTTTTGATGTATTTCTAATTTAAAAAAAATATAGACTCTTAGCTTTCATTTGACCCTCAAATGTGTTATTTTCCTCTGAACTTCACATGTTCGTGCTCATGGGGCTTTCTACATGGAAATAACCATAACCATTTTTAAGGGAATAAACACACATGATTATAGTCAACCAACGTTAATCATGACCGTTATTGTACCTCCCATTTGTAGAATGGATGTTAATGGAAACTTTGGAGGAATAATAGAGACCCATATTCTGTGTGGCGCAAAAGACGCAGCAAACCTCAAGGGTACTCAGTGACATTTTTCTTAGAATATTTTTTTCTTCATGTTTACAGGTTTCTAATTAATTTCTACTGTTTGAGTGGAAAATTGCTTCCACTAAGATTACACTATTGTCTCGATTGAAAAGTTTTTTAAGCAATTATACATTTTCTTCTATTGCCTCCAACGTGATTGAACATCAGCCACATAGTCATTACATTAAATATTTGTAGTCTTTCACGATAATAATATTTGTTCTGTCTATAGGAAAATGTGGCTTTCTGTTTTCATTTTACAGAAACTTGATGAATTAACTTGTTAAAATGTGCATGCATGGAAAATGACCAAAAGTATGTGGACACCGGCTCGTCAAACATTCTCCTGGCATTTGACAAATTGAATTGTTGGAAAGGTGGCATCATATGACGGTGCCACATTGAAAGTCATTGAGCATTTCAATGTTTGTCTATGGAGATTGCATGGCGGTGTGCTCGATTTCACCTATCAGCAATGGGTGTGGCTGAAATGGCTGAAACCACTAATTTAATGGGGTGTCCATAAACTTTTGTATATATAGTGTATTTCAGGCCTTCAACTGATGAGACTGTATTAAAAAAAGGATTTCATTATCTTTAAGTTTACCTATTTCGTAGCCATGATCTGTGAGGAAATGCACTTTGATGGTGACAGCAGTACAGTGAGATATCTTCTTAGGCTTCTAGGGGCGATTTAATACTTATTTATCATTGCATAACATCAAAGAGAGAGTCGCATAGGTAAGCATGCCTGTCCTTGCTGCATGTGTTTTTTTGTCATATAATGAATAGGCTATTTTTATTTATTGATGGTGCGTGGGAAATGCCTAACTCCAAATCAACACGGTGGTTATGGCTTTGTCACAGTGAGGTATATAAGCCTGAGTGACAGTCCCTACAAAAGACAACTGAATGTCAATCATGGCCTAGTCGCCGTGCGATGGAAGAATAGGAACAGTCCAAAGGGAAACATGCTTTACCAAAACATACCAGCCCTAACTACCAGAGCAGCTCTCTCTCAAGGGTCTGTCTCTGTCGATAAGTTTCAAACGAGCGTTGCGTCATTTCCTGAAATTAATTAAATTGCCAAACTGAATTAAAAGCCCTGGACATATTTAATGCAAGTGCTCTTAATTGCGGTTTGTTAAATTACCGTTGCCTAGCCGCAGTTTCATGTTCTGTGCCAGCGTGTTTGTCACGCCTCGTCATTGGGAGAGGAGAACAATTCCTTATGATAGCTCCTCGACAGGCTAGGGATGCGTCCCAAATGGCACCCGATTCCGTATATAGTGCACTACTTTTGGCCAAAGTCCTATGGGTCCTGGTCAAAAGAAGTGCACTATATAGAAAACGATGACATTTGGGATGTGTAGGAGAACAGGGGCATCACAGCCAGTCTTCACAGTGGGTCATAACAACAAACTGAGCACGACACAATTATAATAAAAAACACATCTGCTCAATATGTTTCCCAAAAAGCTTTCCCACTGCATACCAACAAAATGTAATTTTACCTCAACCACAATAATTCTACAAAAAAAGCAGATATTTTGTGTAGCCATCAGTGGAGATATCACAATTTACAATGTCATAATATGTTTTAAACCAAACCTACACTATATATACAAAAGTATGTGGACACCCCTTCAAATTAGTGGATTTGGCTATTTCAACCACACCCGTTGCTGACAGGTGTATAAAATTGAGCACACAGCAAAGCAATCTCCATAGACAAACATTGGCAGTAGAATGGCCTTACTGAAGACCTTAGGGACTTTCAACGTGGCACCGTCATAGGATGCCACCTTTCCAACAAGTCAGTTCATCAAATTGTATGCCCTGCTAGAGCTGCCCCGGTCAACTGTAAGTGCTGTTATTGTGAAGTGGAAACGTCTAGTAGCAACGGCTCAGCCGCAAAGTGGTAGGCCATACAAGCTCACAGAACGGGACAGCCAAATGCTGAAGCGTGTAAAAATTGTCTGTCCTCGGTTGCAACAGTCACTATCAAGTTCCAAATTGGCACTGGAAGCAACGTCAGCACAAGAACTGTTCATTTGTAGCTTCATGAAATGGGTTTCCATGGCCGGGAAAACACACAGAAGCCTAAGATCACCATGCACAATGCCAAGTGTCAGCTGGAGTGGTGTAAAGCTCGCCGACATTGGACTCTGGAGCAGTGGAAATGTGTTCTCTGGAGTGATGAATCACGCTTCACCATCTGGCAGTCCGATGGACTGGACAAGTCTGGGTTTGTCAGACGCCAGGAGAATGCTACCTGCCGGAATGTATAGTGCCGACTGTAATGTTTGGTAGAGGAGGAATAACGGTCTTGGGCTGTTTTTCATGGTTTGGGCTAGGCCCCTTAGTTCCAGTGAAGGGAAATCTTAACGCTACAACATACAATGACATTCTAGACGATTCTGTGCTTCCAACTTTGGGGCGGGGGGGGATTCCTTTTGCGATGGTGGATACTGTTTTTGCCAGAACTGTCAATTTCTAACATGTATGAATACAGAAGTTAATCACTCAGCTGACCAGATTACCCAAGATTTTACTTCTGGGTTAACAGAGATTAACGGAGACTGGATGTCATTCTCCATCACACCTCAAGGTCATATTTCTCAAGGGCTCCTGTGTGAAGAATTTCCTTGAGACCAAGGCTATTATTGTAACCACATCACTGAAGTGAAAACACACTTAGGTGTTCTCTCTCTCTCTCTCATTCTATAGCACTGTTTAGGTGTGGCCACAACCCTTTTTTTAAAGGTAATTTCCCTAGCAGGCTGGCTCCCATTCTGCCAGTCAGTCCGTTATGACTAGAAGGTTTCACATGGTGTTTTAAGGACTATAAACTTAAAAACAGATCGATACATGATTTGTCCTGAGAGCAGACGGGAAAATAAACATAAGACAAAGGAGAGGCTAAGGGAGGATCGTGAAGGAATCTATCTTCCCCCTGTGGTATTCACTGTTTACTGAATTTCTTTCAAATTGGTTTTCTTGTATCAGGTCCCCCAGAGGGATGGGAGGCTCAGGCAATTTGCCAAGCAGTCTTCCAACCTGTCAGAGGGCCCACTATCGGATGATCAATTGGACTCTAAAGATACCACAAAAGTGAACTGAAAGGAAATATGAGTTGATAACGCTAGATGAGATTTCTTGCTTCTTCCAAACCGTGGGACCATTATGATCGACCTAATGCTTGTGTACAAGGGAAGATTCATAGTGAATAAGTTCATGTTTAGAAATATTCCGATCTTATAGTATGCAGCGCGACACATGTCCTTCGCATAGGGCTGATCAGGCTGTTGATTGTGGCCTGTGGAATGTTGTCGCACTTCCTCTTCAAACAAGCTGTCGTACACGTCGATCCAGAGCATTTCAAACATGCTCAATGGGTGACATGTCTGGTCAGTATGCAGGCCATGGAAAAACTGGGACATTTTCAGCTTCCAGGAAATGTGTACAGAAATGTGTTCAGATCTTGCGACATGGGGCTGTGCATTATCATGCTGAAACATGAGGTGATGAGGGTGGATGAATGGCACAACAAATGGGCCTCAGGATCACGTCACGGTATTTCTGTTCATTCAAAACGCCATTGATAAAATGCAATTGTGTTCGTGGTACGTAGCTTATGCCTGCCCATACAATAACCACCATGGGGCACTTTGTTCACAATGTTGAGATTAGCAAACCGCTCGCCCACACAACGCCATACACGGTGTCTGCCATCTGCCCGGTAAAGTTGAAACCGGGATTAATCTGTGAAGATGAGCTTCCCTGAGAAGGTTTCTGACAGTTTGTGCAGAAATTCTTCAGTTGTGCAAACCCACAGTTTCATCAGCTGTCCGAGTGGCTGGTCTCAGACGATCACACAGGTGAAGAAGCCGGATGTGGAGGTCCTGGGCTGCTGTGATAACACGTGGTCTGGGGTTGTGAGGCCGGTTGCACATTCTGCAAAATTCTCTAAAGAGACATTGGAGGTGGCTTATGGTAGAGAAATTAACATTCAATTCTCTGGCAACAACTCTGGTGGACATTCCTGGAGTCAGCATGCCAAATGCACATCTGTTGTATTGTGTTGTGTGACAGAACTGCACCTTTTAGAGTGGCCTTTTATTGTCCCCAGCACAAGGTACACCTGTGTAATGATCATGCTGTTTAATCAGCTTCTTGATATGTAAACAAATTTGTGCACATAATTTGCAAGAAATAAGCTTTTTGTGCGTCTGGAAAATTTTTGGGATCTTTTATTTCAGCTCATAAAACACTTTACATGTTGCGTATATATTTTTGATCAGAAACTATATACAGTATATATATACAATACCGTGTGAAAACTCTGGACATGCCTACCTGTTCAAGGGTTTTTCTTTATTTTCACTATTTTCTACATTGTAGAATAATCGTGAAGATATCAAATCTATGAAATAACACATGGAATCATGTAGTAATGAAAAAAGTGTTAAACAAATCAAAATATATTTTGATGACAGCTTTTCAGACTCTTGGCATTCTCTCAACCAGCTTCATGAGGTAGTCACCTGGAATGCAATTCAATTAACAGGTGTGCCTTGTTAATTTGTAGAATGTATTTTCTTCTTAATGCATTTGAGCCAATCAGTTGTGTTGTGACAAGGTAGGGGGGTATACAGAAGATAGCCCTATTTGGTAAAAGACCAAGTCCATATTATGGCAAGAACAGCTCAAATAAGCAAGGATAAAGACAGTCCATCATTACTTTAAGACATGAAAGTCAGTCAATATGGAAAATGTCAAGAACTTTGAAAGTTTCTTCAAATGCAGTCACAAAAACCATCAAGCGCAATGATAAAACTGGCTCTCATGAGGACCGCCACAGGAAAGGACGACCCAGAATTGCCCCTGCTGCCTAGAATAAGTTCATTAGAGTTACCAGCATCAGAAATTGCAGCCCAAATAAATGCTTCACAGAGTAAAAGGAACACACACAACAACAAAACATCAATGATTCAGAGGAGACTGTGTGAATCAGGCCTTCATGGTCGAATTGCTGCAGAGAAACCCCTACTAAAGGATACCAATAATAAGACGAGACTTTCTTGGGCCAAGAAAAACGAGCAATGGACATTAGACCAGTGGAAATCTGTCCTTTGGTCTGATGAGTCCAAACTTTATATTTTTGGTTTCAACCACCGTGTCTTTGTGACACAGACTAGGTGAACAGATCTCTGAATGTATGGTTCCCACCGTGAAGCATGGAGGAGGTTTGATGGTGTAAGGGTGCTTTTCTGGTGACATTGTCAGTGGTTTATTTAGAATTCAAGGCACACTTAACTAGCATGCCTACCACAGTATTCTGCAGCAACACACCATCCCATCTGGTTTGCGCTTAAAGGGACTATCATTTGTTTTTCAACAGGAAAATGACCCAACACACCTCCAGGCTGTGTAAGGGCTATTTGACCAAGAAGGAGAGTGATGGAGTGCTGCATCAGATGACCTGGCCTCCACAATCACCCGACCTCAACCCAATTGAGATGGTTTGGGATGAGTTGCACCGCAGAGTGCTGGAAAAGCAGCCAACAAGTCTTCAGCATATGTGGGAACTCCTTCAAGACTGTTGAAAAAGCATTCCAGGTGAAGCTGGTTCAGAGAATGCCAAGAGTGTGCAAAGCTGCCATCAAGGCAAAGGATGGCTACTTTGAAGAATCTAAAATACAAAATATATACGTATATAAATACTATTTTTTGGTTACTATATGATACAATATGTGTTATTTCATAGTTTTGATGTATTTGCTATTATTCTACAATGTAGAAATTTATAAAAACAAAGAGGAACCCTTGAATGAGTAGGTGTGTCCAAACTTTTGACTGGTACGGTACATAATATTATAAAGCCATGACAATATTATGTCTCACTCCTTTCTCATTCTGCGGATGTGTCTGTTTTTCTTTCTGATCTGGATGTTGACCTTTAGCATCTTCTGAGTAAACACACCAGGGAATCCCTCTGCCTGCCTGGCTCTGTCATGACCCAAATCATCAGCACACAAGGAGTTGGGTCAGAGGACATTGTGATCCTTTTCCCCTTCCCATTGCAGAAGTGACTTCATGAAACCCAACATCATATTACAAGGAACCAAGATACAGTAAAGAAATTCATTAGCGCAAGCAAGTTTCAAAACATTGGTCTTTGGTGTTCATTAACTTGAACAATATGCAAATGTACGGTTCACCACATACATTCATTTGGTAAGCTTGCATTATAGAGCACCATTAGCAATATGGCAGAGTCATAAGAGTATCTGTGTGAAGTTGAACAGCACCCAGCACCAACTGCTAAGGGGAAAATAACGAGGTAATGAAGCATTGCACTGAGAGGAGAGTAAAATAACAGCACCCTGGCTCTGTATGCTTCAGGTGAAGTAAAAAAAAAATATCTATGGATATGCAGCATACTCCAATACTGGAGAGGACACTCGGGCCGAGCTTTCTATCTACACAGTGTTTTCATGCTCTAAATGCTGCAAAAAGAGCACAAACGCTCCAAAAATAGAGTGGACATTAAACTCCCTTGATTGCAGAGTGCAGTCTAGTTAGACAGTGAATGATGCTGCCTGGAAATGAGACAAACCTATTCTGGAACTACTAATGCAGCAGGCTGTGTGGCTGTTAGCATTATGTTTGTCTCTGCAAGCACGAGGAAATAGTTCACCCTTTGTAGGAGTTCAAGGGAAACCAGACATGAGAGGAGGATATGGGGAGGAGCTGAGCACAAAATGCCACTCAATTTTGTGTTTTAGACAGGAGGGAAAGCTGAAAACATAATAATAAAGTTGTCCTTAAATTGGCTTTGGTGCAGTATAAATCAGGACAATGCTACAGATTAGGACAGATCATTACACAATATGGGTTTAGCGCGTACACTACATGACTAAAAGTATGTGGGCACAGGCTAGTCAAACATCTCATTCCAAAACCATGGATATTATAATGGGGTTGGTCCCCCCTTTGTTGCTATAACAGCCTCCACTCTTCTGGGAAGGCTTCCCAGTAGATGTTGGAACATTGTTGCGGGTTCTCAGCCACAAGAGCGTTAGTGAGGTCAGGCACTGATGTTGGGCGATTAGGCCTGGAGCGCAGTCGGCATTCCAATTCATCCCAAAGGTGTTCGATGGGGTTGAGGTCAGGGCTCTGTGCAGGCCAGTCAAATTCTTCCACCCCGATGTCGACAAACCATTTCTGTATGGACCTCACTTTGTGCACAGGGGAATTGTCATGCTGAAACAGGAAAGGGCCTTCCCCAAACTGTTGCCACAAAATTGGAAGCACAGGATCGTCTAGAATGTCATTGTATGCTGTAGAGTTTTTATTTCCCTTCAAGGAAGCTAAGGGACCTAGCCCGAACCATGAAAACCAGCCCCAAACCCTTATTCCTCCTCCACCAAACTTTTGAGTTGGCACTATGCATTCGGGCAGATAGTGTTCTCCTGACATTCGCAAAACCCAAATTAGTCCGTCGGACTGCCAGATGATGAAGCGTGATTCATCACTCCAGATAAGTTTCCACTGCTCCAGAGTCCAATGGCGGAGAGATTTGCACCACTCCAACCAACGCTTGGCATTGCGTATGGTGACCTTAGGCTTAGGTCAGGCCATGGAAACCCATTTCACGAAGCTCCCGGCGAACAGTTCTTGTGATGACTCTGTAGTGAGTGTTGCAACCCAGGACAGTCAATTTTGACGCTGTACGCACTTCAGCAATTAGTGCTCGTGTTTGCCTGCCAATTCGCGGTTGTGCCGTTCTTGCTCCTAGATGTTTCCACTTCACAATAACAGCACTTACAGTTGACCAGCGGCAGCTCTAGCAGGGCAGACATTTGACAAATTGACTTGTTGAAAAGGTGGAACGTTGAATGTCACAGGTCTTCAGTGAGGCCATTCTACTTCCAATGTTTGTCTATGGAGATATACACCTGTCAGCAATGAGTGTGGCTGAAACCTTTGAAGGGGTGTCCACATACTTTTGTTTATTTATGTATCTGTTCTTATCTCACTGTTTTACCATTTTAAAAGCTTAAACAGTGTTGACCATTTCTGTATTGCAGGCTATTTGCTGAAAGTCCAGGGGCCTCATTTGACAGCCTTTATTTGCTGTATAATTTGGAAATATTAGCATTAGGCCACGGCATGTAAAAAGACAAATTGTTGTTCAATATTTATTTCATCAATAGATTATTGGGTTTAAATGTCCCGCCTTGGTAAAGGCTCTGAGATTAAATAGGCAATGCTGCCGTGCTCTTATCACACAACAATACTGTAGCCGACTCGTACTGACAAATATTGTACATAAGCTACTTTCCGTTTCTGAATGAGAAAACAATGGCAAATTGTTGTGGACCTGTCAGCAGAACATTTGAATTCAACAATGGTTTATATCGACTTTTCCCCCAACCTAAATATGATGGACTGCCCACAACTTCTGCTTGAAAACTTTTGTACGTATGCAAGATTTATTACGCAAGATGCGTAATGGTTATAAAGGCTAGCTCTGCACTGAAATGTCAGCCTGTAACATCACTAATTGTCTAACATGAGATTCAGGGGTGATGGATTTTGATAATTGTCTGCTCTGTTTGCCTGTTTGCTTTCTTTCTCTCTCACACACATGCACGCGCACGCACACACACACACACACACACAGAGCTGAACATGCTGATCTCACAATTAGTGGCAAACCTCTGGGGCATCTTCACATTTACCCAGTGAGACAATTTACCATGGCCCTGCCGACTTCTCATAGTATTCAAATAACAGGTTCTAAAGCCAGTACATCATTGCCTCCTGAGTCCTGATGCAAACACATGAAATATTCCATATGTTTGTTAGGTGTAACACAAGGGATGTGAAATCCAGAGCACATAGGATATGTATCTAAAGGCTCAAGTATCTAGCTCTTTGAAGCATGTACGGGGACCTTCAAGGCGGGCACATATGTATTACAGTTTTTCTCAATTGCTAAAACACTAAAACCCATTGGCTGAACAAAGTTCTCAGTTGCCTGGACTCATTTAGCTAATGATGCAGTCTGTTGTCAATACCTTAAACCATTTCACATGGTAAAACAAGATTTGCAGATCTCACTTGGACTTTTCAGCAAAACTCTAAACACATTCTCATTCTCAAAACACATTCTGCACTCTAATGCACATGTCATCCATACTGGTAAACACAAGTGGCAACAATCAAATACAAATAGAGAACATATGTCATTGATTGAACACAACCTCTCAAAATTGATTTAGCCCGTTTCAAATGATGCGACAAAACCAATTTAAGCCAATTCAGAGAGCAAACAGGTTGTTGAAGGTGGGAAGGAGAAAGTCTGAGAATGGATACTGTAGTACAGTGCATTGTAGGCTTTATACTGTACAATGGACAAATTGTATGGCCCTGAACAGTGTGCTTTCCATTTATTAACAGTACTGACTGCTAAATAGATTTTGACTGGTTGCTGGTTCATATCAACAAAGAACAAGAATTACAGTATCACAGAGACAAAGGACAAGTTTGTGAGATGCAGGGTAAAGTACTGTAAAAATAGGGGTACAAGGAGGAGGAAGAACAAAAAAACAAAATTGCAAAAAGCAAAGCAGAGTAGTAATTTCTGATCAATTTTGAGCTACTATGATAGAACATGTTTTCGTTCATCAAAAGATAATGACGGAAAAATCAGAATATTTTTTTAGATTAAAAATTTACTTCTCCCTGAGAATTGTATGTTTTGAACAATGTGTTTTCTATTTTCCTGTGTATTGTTTACTGACTGCTTAAGAGTGTATATCATTTTGAGAGCAGTGTTTGATTTTGATCACAGGTAAAACTGTTTTGAGGAGAATGTTTTATTTTGCAAGAGGAGTAAGAGGTTACGTAAATAGTGTTTGAAGATGAGGTTTTGTGTTTACAGTTTTTTCCAACTGCTTACACACAAAATCTTTTCATGTCACATGATTTTTGAAACATCTCACTTAAAGTGCATAACTACACACCAAATATCCAAAACCATAAGCTATTTCTCAGCCTTTGACTCAGTTGTCAATTGCATGAAACACTTTTTTCAAAACACTACACACAATTCTCTACCTAAAACACAAAAATCTAACAGGAAGGGACTTGCTTGCTTTCCTTTTCCAAACACAACCAATCAAAATGCTACACTTATTCACCACACACACTCCTCACATGTGCAAACATGTGCAAACACTAATAGCTTAACTGATCACTAACCAATCACTGCTTTACTGTAGTATAGGCCTATAAATAGGTCAGATTACCTGTTTTGAACAATGGATGCCAACAATGGACAGAGAGCAAGATGAGTAGGAGGGAGAGGAAGATGAAGAAGAGGACGAGGGCAAAGAAGAGAAGGAAGGAGAGCCATCTCTGATGAGATTAGGGCAACACTTGTTGATCATGTGATCAACCACGGTTTGACCATGAGAGAGGCTGGACTGAGAGTCCAGCCCAACTTGAGTCGATTTACAGTGGCGTCCATAATTCGAACCTTCAGAAATGAGAACAGGTGTGCAACTATATAATGACTATTTTAGCATTACATTAATGTACTGTAAAATAATTATGACTGCATAGTATTGCATACACATTTGTAACTCTAAGCCATCCATTTACTGCACTGCATTGAATGAATGAGGTTGGTTATCATGCTGTACTACATTTTTTTGTACATTGTTTACAGTTCCTATGCTGAACACATACTGTGTTTGAATTCTGTACAGAGTGGAAAGGCAAAGACATCATGGAGGATGAGGACACTTGTTTACAGATGTACAAGAGACTGCAATTATAAATATGGTTTTGGCCAACAATGCAATTAGGATTCGAGAGATAAGAGAGCATATCTTGAAGAATGACACCATATTTAACAACATCAATGCTGTAAGCCTGTCGACCATACAACGCATCCTCCATCGGCACCGAGTGACGATGAAACAACTTTACAAGGTGCCATTTGAGAGAAACTCTGACAGAGTCAAGAATATGCAACATGACTTTGTAGAGGTATGTATGCAACACTACTTCCAGTACTTCAGACATACCATATTTACTCATCTGTATATCCTTTTGTCTGTTACAGAGAGTATTGGAGCTGGATGCCCATGTAATTCACCATGAATTTATTTATGTGGATGAGGTTGGCTTCAACCTCACCAAAACCAGGCGCCGCGGAAGAAATGTAATAGAACAGAGGGCAATTACCAATGTTCCTGGACAGCATGGGGGTAATATAACTATGTGTGCTGCCATCACTCAAAACAGGGGGCCTCCGTCACAATGCCACACTGGGTCTGTACAACACCGGCCATATGCTCACTTTTCTGGATGCAATTTACACAATGCTTGTCCCTGATCCAGATCAGGAGCCTGCTAGATTTGTGGTTTTATGGGACGATGTTAGTTTTCACCGGGCTGTTCTGGTCCAAAACTGGTTTGCCACCCATCCACAATTTGTAGTTTTGTACCTACCCCCATATTCACCTTTTCTAAATCCCATAGAGGAATTCTTCTCAGCCCACGGCGCTGAAAAGTGTATGATCGCCAACCCTATGGCCGCATGCCGCTTCTCCTGGCAATGGAGGACGCATGTGGGGACATAGAGGGTGCCTCTGTCCAAGGTTGGATACGCCACGCTAGGAGATACTTCCCTCGATGTTTGGCAAGAGAAAGCGTATCTTGTGATGTGGACGAAGTATTGTGGCCAGACCCAGGCCGGAGAAGAGATGAAGGGTAGCTTAGCACTGTTGACTGCCCCCCCTACCAATTCCTGGACTGTCCCCCCGGGACCCCACACACACAATTGTGTTCTTTACTGTATTCTAAAGAATATACTTTTGGTTTACATACTGTATGTTTATGGTTTTGTTGAATGCTACTGTATACAACAGTAATGTTTGGCCGAATAAATATTTTCTGTTTCTACATTGCATTGGTGTTTACAGTGTACTTGTTACCCCTCTCAGCAGATTACTTTCACTGTGGAACATTGTATTGAAATGTAGATATAAGCCTATGAAAGACCAAAGAGCTTTAGATTTAGAACAACAGTGTTTACTTGGTATATCCAAAAATGTACTATTATGATATGTACTATTTGATGCAAATGCTTCATTCTGACATGTGACATGTGTTCATGGTATTTTGAATGCAGTGTTACATTTTGAAGGAGATGTGAGGCATTTTGCATTTTGTGTGTGCAGTTTTGGGAATTGTGTGTTGAGTTTTGAAAAAAAGGAGACCGTTTTGAAAACGTGTGTAAGCAGTTGGAAAAAACTGTAATGTTTTCAGGAAATGGAGCAAGGTTTCAGAAATTGTGTTTTAGCAATTGAGAAAAACTGTATTATTATTTTTTTCACCTTTATTTTAAAAGGGAAAACATAGAGACCTATATCTCTTTTTCCAAATGTGCCCTGCACAATACAACACAAATATACACATTATACACAAAATATACAAAGAATACACATTAAAACACAAAACTACAGTCCTGTGAAGCACAACTAAAACATCACAGATCACCTAGATAAACTGTTACATTCTTCCACAAATAAGTCCACAATCAATACTCCCAACTGGCCTATCAGCAGCAGCAGAACATTAAGGTGAAAAGTATTCAGAATTTTGTTCCAGCAACACAGTGCTTTAAAAATCAAAGCAGCTTTACCTACAGTGAAGCTCGGTGGAGACCCTAGGAACCTCAAGAGTTAGCCAATCCTGTGAACAAGTTAGGCAACTCAGCTGTTTATGTCAACAGCAATGCTAGATAAGATGGGAGTTTATGAAGTAGGGCCTTGTAAACAAAAAGGGAATCATGTAGAGATATATGGACCTTTAGCGAAGTCCAGCCAAACTTTTGATCCAGGATGCAGGGATGAGTATCAAAACTGTCACCTGTCACCAGTAGCTTACTATGACCAACACGCACAGTGAGACATCAAACCACAATATCTGTCATACATGGGATTATAAAAAGTCAAGAAGTAAAGAAGAAATAATGTATTTCAGTAAGTGCAATACAGCCATAATACCACAAGCCTCTGGTCACAGATACATATGGAGCTCAGGTTTCAGGATTGAGGGCTGTATTCTTACTAGAATCTAAATCCATTTTAAGAGCTACAACTTCTAAAATCCATGTCAACATTCCCACAGGTCATCAAGCTGTAGTATAGAGTGAATTATTTGCATTTGTTATATACGTGAGCATGGATGTGAAGCTATGCCACAAATGAAGAACAACCGAGGTGTTGAGATTGGGATTCTATTGAAGAAATATAAAAAATAAAGAATATTATCCTGCCCCAGCCATTGAACAATAAGACACCGTATCTACAGCATATACAGCATTTCAGAAAATGTATATTGATCCCACAAGTGTTACATTTTTCTATCTCAAGAACCTCCCTCACAGTTGCATAGTAGGCAGAAATTATTCAACATACCAAAGCAAAGAAAATTGCATATCTAAGTAAATGTGTTTAAGTGAGCGTGGAGCATAATCTCTTCCTGAATGAGGCTCATTTGTCGTTGGTGGGCCCATTGCACTTCTTTTCTCTGGATTTATGACGAGAGTAACGAGAGTAACTCCTCACCATGCAGAAATCGCTCCACCATATCCTGGTTGCTAAAATTCGAATAGTTCGCCTTAATTTCAGTTTAAGTGACAAAACAAGCAAGTATAGGGTAGAGAATCATTGTACCATCTAAACTGCTGTGAAATATATTTTCCATAAACAAAAATATTGCTTTTTCAACCGTTTGAAGCTGGTGTACAAAACCGAAAGATGCAAAAATGAAATGAGAATGACAGATCTATCAGTCATATTTCCATATGAATATTTTTTGGTCACCCAAAAGGTTACATATTGCAGCTTTAAATTTGATGGGCATGGGGTCAATCAGTATTCTAAGGAAAAGTCTCATCATCATGGATATATCCACATTCAAAAGGTCCCTTTGTTATTCGTATGGGTAGCCTCTGGCTAGAGGTTGGTGGCATGTACTACCGTGGTTTAAGATTACATTTCTTGCTAAATAAGATTTATCGACTTCATAATTTTCTTTACGGGATTAGCACCTACTCCAACCTCAACAGACATTCAATAATGCAATAAGCCAAACATAATCTCCCCAAAATTGTATATATGCAAATTTCCCAGAAATTGTAATTGAGATGATTTAGACTTTTTTTGAAACAAATGCTTACGTTATTTTCCATACCCTGCCCAAGCCTAGTGCCCAGTGTTATGCTATGCATTGCAGCATCAGTGTGCTTGTGAAGAGTCACTCCAGCAGCTCTTTGTGCTATTATCTGCGGCACCACAGAGCACTTACTTACTCACAATAGCCGAAGCATCCGCCTTTTCAATCCAGAAAAATGGATTGATAAAGAGATGGAAGGTTTTTTTGGACTATGTAAACTCTCCCTCAACGGGTTTTTCTTAATCAAATGCACAGCAGCTCCAGAGTTCCTAGGACTCCCTTGGGGCCTGGGATTGCAGTCATTAAACAGTTTGGAGAGCAGGTCAAGGAACAGCCAGATAATCCAGTCCATCTTTCCCCGATATCCTTCCTCTCTCCTCAACCCTCCCTCCCTGGTTCTGTCTGAATAATGCAGACTTTGGGATCAGTGGCAGCTCCCCTGACAGACTGGACTGGGAAGCAGCTGCACCTATGAAGCGCAGCCTTTGAGCTGTCACGCCCCATCTCCAGCTAAGCAAATCGGTTTAAACAGGCAAACAGCATTGTGCTCCTTCCCAAAATGTCACACCAAAGTTTTACTGCGAAACACTTGATGTATTACTTTTTGCAGTTGTTCAAGCTGAAACCGGTTGCAGGTGTGTTTGCGTGGTGCCACTCTGGAAAGGTGCAAAGGCCTTGAATGTGTCTTCCCACCTACCGCTACACATTACAGGAGAATTATTAATTTGTGTATACTAAGCTAATAGTGTTCTTTGTCACACATGACTTACCATCACCATATGAAACGGCATTCGCAATGACCACATTTTCTGTAATGTAATAATTTTTTGTATTTATTTACGTCAAGAGGAAGGACCCAGGCAAACGGTTTAGAAATTATTATTTTGCCCCCAAAAATGATTGCATGATTTACTATGTCTTCGGGCATGCAGGTCCCAGCAGTGAGTCCTCCGACTGTCACTGAAAATGATTGATTATCAATCACTCTAACCATGCGACAAATTGGTAAATAAATGTGACTGCCGTGGATAGCAGGCGACGCAGACACCGAGACGGAGCAGCGAGGCCTATAAAAGGCAACTGGTGCGCTCTGCCAGGGGCGACGGGGGAGCAGGAGCGTGCTAGGGAGGCAGAGAGGGTGAGCAGACAAACAAGAGGCTGTCACTGACTTCATTGATTTCACTGCGTGCCTTCAACCTTTACAAACTTCCCGTGTGCACTCACAGCTAAATATTGGTTGACGGGATCCGCAAAGGCAATGTTATTTCACTGTAAACAAGGAGAGGTCTTTGGAGCTTACTCTCATCGACAAATATACATGGTATCGCTAGAATGTGCGTTTGTGTAGTACAGAGACCAGACAGTGTCAAGTGCATGCTACTCATCTGAACTGCATGAGTCGTGACACAGGTTTAGCTGTCGTGGAATTGTATCTACTCCTTTTCTGAAGGAATAATCTCTAAATTGTTGCACCTGTTAATCAGGGAATTTAATATGCTCATAACATACAGTGCTTATTGGTAATCCAATAGCATCTCCTTGCAAATTCTTCAGGGAAATTACACAGAAGAATCTACAGTATACTGTATATACTTGAGAAAATCTTGTCTCAATATGTTTTATGAGCTCAGAGTGGAATGCAGTCGCAGTATGAGCTTGCTTTGCGTTCTACCTTTTGGCAGGGCCTATGCAGCCAAGGAACACCTCATATACTGTCACCTCTGAGTATATGTGGTATTTTGTTGCACCATAAAATATTTTGAGAGCCCTTATAAAACCCATCATCTTACATCTTACAATGCCTCAAAATGAAGGCTTGGAGAGAAATGAAGAGAGGCCGCAGCGCACTCAGTATGGAAGATGAATAGCACTTCCCAGGTAGGAGTGTCAGGGAACAAGTGGGTTTAGACCCACGGGGGAATACAACAGAGCAGTAAGAGTGCAATTAAAAGGAGTGAACTCAAACTAGATTAGTTCTTGAGTGGGCAGACAGACATGTCCTCAACGCATACCGGCATTCAAACCACATTCTGTTGCTCAATTTGTATTAGGCTATTTTCAGTTGTGTTTTTCATGGAGTGGATTGGAACATACCATTTCCACAAAAGATACACAGCTTGGCAAGCATTGATCACTGGCACTCGCACTCTCATACACAGACAGGGACTGAGTGACTATCTCTGTGCATGCATGTAAAATTGTGTGTGTGTGTGTGCTCGCGTGCGTACGTGCGTGTGTGTGTGTGACCACTCTCAGTGCTACTTCAAACGCAGGATGCTTGGGGAAAACTTGTAAAGCAAGTGTGCCTTCTAGTGGTGACTTGTGAGGACTATTTCACATGGGATGTGTGTAGAGTTACATTGGTACCTGGTAGAAACGAAAGTAAAAACGAAAGCAACTTACGATAGAAGATGTATTCAGTGTAACTTGACCAGATCTTGTCCTCTGTGTGTCGATTCACGGAGGACGCTGTGACTGAAGAGTTACAGGCAACCATCTGGAAACCACACTCTGACAGGATGTCAAATGATCTCTCAAGGTGTTTGAACTTCAGGTAAAACCTGGAAGTATATCGATCCGGTGTCCTGTCTGGGTCTCGACTCTCATTCAAGGTCTCGCCAAAAACTTCCTTGGCTAACGCGACCCTCCCACAAATCAAAATCCGCGGGACCCTTCTGAATTTGGCGTCAGATTGACTCTCTCTGCCCACTGTGCAAGAGCCCCTGTAACCAACTGTAATGAACCCACTTTTTCTGTCCGCCGGGACCAATGATGACGGCGGACACATCTTGTGGTCGCTGCCATGAGAACCATCTTCAACATCACTGTGGAAGTATTCGTCTGGACTGTGTTTTAAATCTTCGGGGGTCAATAGTTTGACCATGTCTGACAACTGAAAGTACTCGGCCTCTTTCCTAAGCCTCCCCTTCTCTGGAAAATGGTCGGGCAGTACAACTTGTTTGTCTCTGAGGAAGTCCAGAACATATCGAAATAAAAATCCATCTCTGTCGATAAAATAGCGTCCCTTGGGGTCCCGCGCCAAGTCGTTAGTGGCATCTTTCTTGGGTGAGAATATTTTTCCCAGCAAGGAATTCGGGGTGCTTACTAACGTTGCATGACGTGTGTAATACACCTGTCCCCCAACATTTAATTCTACAACATCTGGGAAACTATTCTGAACAGATCCTTGGTCTTTGGAGGTAGGGTTAGTCCTACAGTTTCCACTCAATGCCATTGTTTCCGTCATGATTGACTAAAAACTCCACCGAATTTTAGATGGAAACGGTAGATTGATGTCCAAAAGTTGCTATTTTACTTGTACTAAAACAAGGTATATTTGTGTTTAAAATGTAAAATTAAACACACTGAACATAAATTATGACAAATGATTCTTATAAAGTCAGTCATTCACCTACCAGTCGCTGTAGTCTTAGAAAAATAGCATAATGGTGGATGTCCACGAAACCCACCTCAAAAGATAACAGAAAAACAGTGTTTTGAGACTACAAAAATATATAGAGACGCATCAAAGCTGTGTACCACAACAGCGTGCATCAGTTGCTCTGCCTCCATTGCCCATGGGAGAAAAACATTGCCGAGGGAAATGACTGAGGTTCATGAGAACCCCCGCGGCCAGATCACATAGAAACGCTGTCAAACGGAACATGAGCTGCCTTGCTTCTGTTTGCGAGAGCAAAATGAATAGCTTATAGATGGCCCAATACTCTACATAAATGCACAAATATATCTACAACATATTCAATAGAAAAACTCCTCACAACAACTTCTAAAGTCCAAAGGGAAAGATATCGTTATCACCGGCGTTTTATCTCTAACTTCCTTTGAACACGAGTAACTTCACAGAGGTTGCATCCACTCCGCCCTGATGAGTCCTGTAGTGTGTCCCCCAGTGCTCAGATTGTGCTGTTAGCGGTCGGAGGAACAAATTGTGTCATGGTTGTCGGTGCGCTGAGGCTGCATAGCGGGAGCTGTCGGAGGAGCTGAAACGATTCTCCCCGTCCCCTCCAAGCAAGGTGGTGCAGCGTAAAAAAAACAACGTCTCAGCTGATGTTGCCTCAATGGTGCAGGGATAAACCATAATAGGTAATAAGTAATTACATAATCTTAAAGGAATATACTGAAATATATATCGTATATTGAAAGCTACCTTTCACCTTTTTTTATGTCGACCTCTGATAAAATTACAATATAGGTTAAACTTGTGCCAACTGAAAATGATCCAACAAGATTACGTTTCAACAGCCAACACCCAATCCGAATGCAATCATTTCTCCATTATCTTAGTCCATAATAGGTTTTTGTGAGTATTTAAAACGGAAGCGATTTCAGGCTCGAAAAGAATGGACCATGGTGTTGTCAACCATAGTAGGCCATTATGATATAAATAAATACTTAACAGCATTGTACTTGACTGGTCTGGTGTGGCAAATAGCTACTGCCTCAACTGTTAACATTCTGATTATGCAACAGCGCCTCTTGCAGTTATGTTCGACGCTCTTAAATAAAAAATAATTTCAGGACCACGGACAGCTCCACCAGCTCACAGGCACCTTGCATGCAACTCCAGTTTGCGGCACGTGCACATTTCAGCATTCTGTTTGTTGAAACTCAACGTGTTGTAGACTGTCTTAATGTCTCTAAATTTGTTGATACGAGAGTGGAAATAGTTATCTTGGAGATAAGAATTTGAGGGGAACAATGGGGCGGCAGAGTAGCCTAGTAATTAGAGCGTTGGACTAGTAACCGGAAGGTTGCAAGTTCGACCCCCGAGCTGACAAATCTGTCGCTCTGCCCTTGAACAGGCAGTTAACCCACTGTTCCTAGGCCGTCATTAAAAATAAGAATTTGTTCTTAACTGACTTGCCTAGTTAAGTAAAAAAATAAATGAGGCAATTATTGATACAAAAAATAATTAGGCCTACTTTTTCACAGACTGGGCTAAATGCTATTGGTTTTATAAGCCAAGATTGCACAAAGTACCCAACCACGTCATGTTGGGTATAACTCCAAAATATGTTCAAGATACCTTTATCTAGGCATCCATTTCATAACAAAAGGTAATACTGCTACTACTTTATTAGATATAAGTTCACTCTTTGGATTTGGAGTTGGTTGGACATGGTTGGCCATCCCAGCAGTCATTGTTAATGGGTGTTCATATTGCCCAATATCCCACAAGAACATTTTACTGCAGTGGGCTAAATCAGGGTCACACAGAGTGTTTCTTAGTAGTCTTAAAACAAATCTACTTTGAAACAAAAGCATAAACCTTACACACATGGTTATGGGCTTTAAAAAGAAGACACCTGTACCATGTCAGATAAGGAAGTGAAATGTATAAAATGTTGTGCTTGGTGTTTCTAATATTGATTATTTATGAAATTATGAAAAATATGAATAACATCCATGGGGCCACTAGGTCATTTGACTGCAGGAAAGGCCTACTAAAACTGAGAGGAGAGACACTTTCCTCTCATTCTGAGCACTTTCATTTCAGAAGAACCTACCACCAATTTTAATATTTGATGGATTCCTCCACTTTGTAACTTTCATCAAGTGATTAAAAACCGCTCCAGTGGTTTACACTGGATGATACTCGGCTACCTCAAAAGGCCTATACAGTAAATGGAAGAGATGATACAATTGCCCTCTTTAAAAAAAATGTCCACTCTAAGTGTTTGTTTTTCTACTTAATGTTGTCCTGTGGTATTTCTGAAGACCTGCTGCTCCTCAGAGAGTGGGCCTTCCTGAGACCTCTGTGCACTCCGTCAGAAGTAGGCCATGGCTGTAATCATAAATACAACGTCATGTGCTTCTGTTTAAAGTGATATGACCATCTGTAAGGTGTTATACTGTTGGTGCAGTAGGGCTATGGCAGTTTCAAATGAGATACATTGGAAATAAACATTATGCTCTTTTATTTCCATGTCTTGTCTCTCCATGCAGAACTGAAAGGTTTTGTTCAATAAGAACTTAGGTAGGTTTACTTAGCAGAATAATCTATCATCATCAGACACAGAGGAGCCGGTCTAGATCTACTTTACCATTGGCTTCCTCTCAAACCACAACCCCTCTATGGGGGGGCTTAATGGAAGTATATCAGAGAAGCCCCCTACTCACTCACACCTCTACAGACAGAGCCTATGATGTTCGATGACTTACTCATTCACTTCAGCATGCTTTTGGGGAGTGTACTTGCGTGCTTCATGCCCAAATGAATCCCGCTCTGCATTTCATTGCACTGCTTCAGTCACTTGAAGTAGGGGATTGGGGCACATTTATTTCCTGCATTTGGGCGTTTTGAATGTGGTCACCCTAATTCCACCAGTAGAAACATTGCTACCATAACATTATTTCAATCCCAAAAGTGAATCTGAAATTCCACATATGAAAGTGATATTTCCACAGTTAGAGTTTTCTTACATGTGAAACTGCTAATTCTATGGGTTTTTATAAGGTAGATTGAAGATGAACCGGCACCTGGGAGGAAAAACTGTCTATAGAGCTGAGAAGCAGATAGATGGCAGCATGTCCCTTTTTCAGCACTTATCAGTGAACCTGATAAGAGTTATTGGGGGGATTGTGTCTGTGCAATAAGCCAGCTGGTTGTCAGGTTGGTATTACCTTCAGAAAAAAAATATGAAGAAATCCCAATGTGAAGAAAAAAATCTTTTTTTTTTCATGAGTCAGATACGTGGTTTTCGGACATACTGTATGTGTGAGGTTTTACATGGATTTCTCACATGACTCAGACACATGTGCTTTCCCAACATTTCACATGTGATATTCCAAGTTTCACATTTGTGCTTAGGTAAGAATGGTGTTGCATTCCTCCAACAGAGTTCCAGACACTTGTAGAATCTATGCCAAGGTGCATTGAAGCTGTTCTGGCTCGTGGTGGCCCAACACCCTACTAACTTCTTATGGCTGCAGGGGCAGTATTGAGTAGCTTGGATGAAAGGTGCCAAGAGGTGCCCAGAGTAAACTGCCTGCTCCTCAGTCCCAGTTGCTAATATATGCACAGTATTAGCATTATGGGATAGAAAACACTCTGAAGTTTCTAAAACTGTTTGAATGATGTCTGTGAGTATAACAGAACTCATATGGCAGGCCAAAACCGACCATTTCAAATCCCACCGTACTTTCTCCGCTATGCAGTCTGGTTTCAGAGCTGGTCATGGGTGCACCTCAGCCACGCTCAAAGTCCTAAACGATATCATAGCCACCATCAATAAGAGACAATACTGTGCAGCCGTATTCATTGACCTGGCCGAGGGTTTTGACTCTGTCAATCACCACATTCTTATCGACAGACTCAACAGCCTTGGTTTCTCAAATGACTGCCTCGCCTGGTTCACCAACTACTTCCCTGATAGAGTTCAGTGTGTCAAATCGGAGGGCCTGTTGACCGGACCTCTGGCAGTCTCTATGGGGGTGCCACAGGGTTCTATTCTCAGGCCGACTCTCTTCTCTGTATACATCAATGATGTCGCTCTTGCTGCTGGTGATTCTCTGATCCACATCTACACAGACGACACCATTCTATATACTTCTGGCCCTTCTTTGGACACTGTGTTAAGTAACCTCCAGACAAGCTTCAATGCCATACAACTCTCCATCCATGGCCTCCAATTGCTTTTAAATGCAAGTAAAACTAAATGTATGCTCTCCAACCGATCGCTGCCCACACCTGCCCGCCCGTCCAGCATAAACTACTCTGGACGATTCTGACTTAGAATATGTGGACAACTACAAATACCTAGGTGTCTGGTTAGACTGTAAACTCTCCTTCCAGACTCACATTAAGCATCTCCAATCCAAAATTAAATCTAGAATCGGCTTCCTGTTCCGCAACAAATCCTTCACTCATGCTGTCAAACATACCCTCATAAAACTGACCATCCTACCGATCCTCGATTTTGGCGATGTCATTTACAAAATAGCCTCCAACACTCTACTCAACCATCTGGATGCAGTCTATCCGCTTTGTCACCAATGCCCCATATACTACCTGTCACGTTCTGACCTTCATATCCTTTGTTTTGTCTTTATTTAGTATGGTCAGGGCGTGAGTTGGGGTGGGCAGTCTGTGTGTTTTTCTATGTTGGGGTTTTGAGTTCAGCCTAGTATGGTTCTCAATCAGAGGCAGGTGTTGTTAGTTGTCTCTGATTGAGAATCATACTTAGGTAGCCTGAGTTTCACTTTTGAGTTGTGGGTGTTTGTTTTCCGTGTGTGGTTTCATTCGTTTCACGTTTATTGTTTTGTAGTGTTCAGTTTATGTCTTTAAATAAACGTTATGGACACCTACCACGCTGCACATTGGTCCTCCGATACTTGTCGCTTCTCCTCCTCAGAAGAGGAGGAGGAATGCCGTTACACTACCCACCACTGTGACCTGTACGCTCTCGTTGGCTGGCCCTCACTTGATACTCGTTGCCAAACCCACTGGCTCCAGGTCATCTTCAAGTCTTTGCTAGGTAAAGCCCCGGCTTGTCTCAGCACACTGGTCACCATAGCAGCACCGGCCCGTAGAACATGCTCCTGCAGGTATATCTCACTGGTCCCCCCAAAGCAAAGTCCTCCTTTAGCCTTACAGTTCTCTGCTGCCAATGACTGGAACAAACTGAAAAAAAAAATCACTGAAGCTGGAGACTCATATCTCCCTCACTAACTTTAAGCACCAGCTGTCAGAGCAACTCACAGATCACTGCATCTGTACATAGCCCATCTGTAAATAGCCCATCCAACTACCTCATCCCCCATACTGTTACTTATTTGATTTATTTTGCTCCTTTGCACACCAGTATCTCTACTTGCACACTCATATTCTGCACATCTATCACTCCAGTGTTTAATTGCTATACTGTAATTATTTCACCACTAAGGCCTATTTAAATAAAGGTGAAAAAAAGCAACTGACAGGAAAGTTGACTGTACAATCTGCCTCCTGCTGTTCAGGGGGACGCATGACTTACATTGCATTCGTAAAGTATTTTGACCCCTTGATTTTTTTCCACATTTTGTTACATTACAGCCTTGTTCTAAAAAATGCTTCTTTTTTTTAAAACCCTCATCAATCTACACACAATACCCCATAATGACAAAGTAAAAACAAGGTTAGAAATGTTTACTATTTTGTAAAAAAACAAAAACGGAAATATTACATTTTGCATACAGGTAAGCATTCAGACTCTTTATTTGGGACTTTGTTGAAGCACCCTTGGCAGTGACTACAAGCATGAGTCTTCTTGAGTATGACGCTATAAGCTTAGCAAATTGGTATTTGTGGAGTTTCTCCCATTCTTCTCTGCAGATCCTCGCCATCTCTGTCAGGTTGGATGAGGAGTGTCGCTGCACAGTAATTTCAGGTCTCTCCAGAGATGTTTGATCGGGTTCAAGTCCGGGCTCTGGTTGGATCCCTCAAGGACATTCAGAGACTTGTCTCGAAGCCAGTTCTGCGTTGTCTTGGCTGTGTGCTTGTTGGAAGGTGAACCTTCACCCCAGACTAAGGTCCTGAGCGCTCTGGAGCATGTTTTCATCAATGATCTCTGTGTACTCTAGAGCTCTGTTAAAGTGACCATCAGGTTCTTGGTCACCTCCCTGATCAAGACCCTTCTCCCCCAATTGCTCAAACTTCTTCCATTTAAGAATGGTGGAGGACACTATGTTCATGAACGTCTTCAACGCTGCAGAAATGTTTGGTGCCCTTCCCCAGATCTGTGCCTCAACACAATCCTGTCTTGGAGCTCTATGGACAATTCCTTCAACCTCATGGCTTGGTTTATGCTCTGACATCCACTGTCAACTGTGGGACCTTAAATATGTATCTTTCCAAATCATGTCCAATCAATTGCATTTACCACAGGTGGACTCCAATCGTTGTAGAAACATCTCAAGGGTGATCAATGGATGCAGGATTCACCTGAGGTCAATTTCGAGTCACATAGCAAAGGTTCTGAATACTTATGTAAATAAGTTGTTTTATTTTTTTATTTGTAATATTTGCTAAAGTTTCTATAAACCTGTTTTCTCGTTCTCATTATTGTGTTAATATCACTTTTAGAATAAGGCTGTAACATAACCAAATGTGGAAAATGTCAATGGGTCTGAATACATTAAGAATGCACTGTATTTCTATAAAATAAGCATAAAATAAGCAAAATAAGTTACGTCTCAGCTTTTTAACTTGCTCTTCAGTATGTTTTTTAAACATCAAATGATTATCAATCCAAAGGCCCAGCTATTTATAGGCAGGAACCTGCCAGATGAAACAACCATCCAATGCTTAAATGTGTAAGCCATCTGAAACATTTAAATTGTCCCCGCATTAAGTACCAATAAGGACTTTATGCAGGCAACAAAATCAGATTGCAACTCCAATATAGCCTGGTCATCTGAAGGGGCAATGTTACAGGTTTTTGCAGCTAAACCAATATTATTTACATAAATAGTAAAGAGGACAGGTCCCAAAAACTTTTGTAATATCGACGTAATTTGACTTGACACCAACAGAAAGAACACACTGTGCCCTATCTGACAGATATAGTAGTTCCCAAGCCACTTGGTTGACGCCCATTTCAGAATAGGGGATGGTCAACAGTATTAAAGGCCTTGAATAGGTCTATGAATATGGCAGCACAGGAATTTCTAAGCAATTTAATAAATCATTTAAGACATCATTTAAGAAATGGTGCTATGTCCAGGTCTTAAACCAGACTGGTACACATCAAGAATATAATTTGAAGGTTAAAAAAAAGTTCCTAGCTGAAAGTTTGCCAGTGATTCTAATATTTTTACAAGGCAAGATAGTTTAGAAATGGGGCGGTAGTTATCTAGGTCAGAAGGATCCCCACCTTTGTAAAGGGTGAGGACTTGCGCCACCTTCCAGAGCTTAGGGGTAAGCACCAGAAGCAATTGTTGATTTAAAAATGTGGGTCGAGGGGGGGGGCAGAAAGCTGCAGTAGAAAGGGATCAAGCGAATCAGCTCCTGTGAAATTTTGTACATCAATTTTTTGCAAGGCACTTAATATATCATTAACATAAAATGGTTAAAATTTAGAAAAAAAAGTGAGTGCCTGGAAGTGGGTCATTCTCTGCTATTTGTTTAAAGGTGAATAAAGGACTCCCTCTAGTGGAACTTGAGGTATTTTCAGAAACCATTCATTCAAATAGATGCCCAGCTGAGGATAAATGGTTATTAAAAGCACCACAAATATCAATGTTTGTCTGTTATGGGACCAGAGGCTGTCATAACCTGCTGGGGCAATGAGGGGTTGGAGTGTTTTTTTTCAAAGATTTGACCCCTTACCAGAATTTAGATGGATTTCTGGATTTCCACCACTTTCAAACAAAAAAGTATGTTGATTTTGCATTTCTAACCAAAGATATCTATTTCTCAAATGTCTGAAGGACTGCTGTTCAGAGGTAGAATCAGTCAATCTAGTCTTAATTTCATTAAATCTTTCAGACAATTTGTTAGATCTGTCTTTTACCCTTCATTTGTTATATGGGGCATGCTTATCGGCAACAGAGTTAAACAGAGAGGTAAAACATTTAAGGGCCTAATCTGAATCAGCACCCTCCCAATCATACAACCCCAGGTCACACAGGAAATGTTGATAATTGAAATTATTTCTCATTGTAATAATGTCTGGATGAGATTTCGGTAGCTTAGAATCTCTAATAGAGGCAATGGGACAATGGTCACTATGCTCGTTAGCAACAATTCCATTGGCTGTTTACTTGGTGAGTTTATCAGAGTGATATCCAAAATTATAGATTTTTCTGGGTATTTTAAGTTTGGTGGGTTGGTTCAGTTATCAGTTGAGTTAAATTAAGCTCAGTAAAAATATCTTTCAGTCTATCGGATATTGGTATCAACCAATCCAGTTTAATATCACCCAATATTAATAATTCAGATTTAGCATAGTTAGACAGCAAGTCAGACAATTTTCTAAGAGCAACTGGGAGGACCAAGGAGGGAACGACCCTTTCATGTGTTCATGTGCAAAGTATTAGCATTTCCATGATCATAGTAATCAGCTGTGTGTACGACAGTGAAGTCCTTTGTCTTTTCTCCTGCTCTTTCTTACATGCCCCTCCATTTTCATTTTGTGTAACAAGCCGTCACATCGCTTTAGTCCACCATGGACTTTTCATTGCATTATGTAGTACTCAATGTGTAACATTTCCTGTGTGTGTGACAATGTAATTCTGTGTGTTTATTTAGTTAGTTGGTAAATAAATAATTAAGCCCATTTGTATATCGCTGATTAATCATTTATGCTGGGGTTCGTGCAGATGTCCATGGATTTTGCGACATTCTGAATGAGACTGATAGAAGGTAAACCATTAATTAATGACTGATTGATGACTGAACTGTAAGTGCAATATCTTTAGAGTTCATTCGGAAAACGGTAACTCGTTAAATAAACTTTTTCCGTGTTGCCCCAAGATTACACCTTAAATAATTGTTACATGAGTCATGATTAATCATCGTAATAATTAAACATAGTTAATCGATTTGATTAAACATTCGTCATAACATTAATGATAGTGCAAAGACACAACAGATCTATAAACATTATATTCATTTAAAGACACATGTGTCTGGCACAGACTTTTTTAATCAAGTCTCAGTAATAATCAAAATGTCCATGTTAGTTTGAGAAGCCAGAATTACAATAAGATCCATTTTTGAAATCAAACTTCTGACATTTACATGAATAAATCCAAGGCCACAGCTGCGGAATTTCAGATCAAACAGTCTCTAACACAAACGTGCTATGTTTAGCAGGTAACACTCTATATGAAATAACCATGAGGTTGGCTTGAAATTGAATACTGTAGATACAAAATTGATTAGAACTATAACTCGAATGAGGACGTGGATTAATTCAATGAGGTTTACCTGTTTCGGGCAAGGACAGAAATCCCATACTTTTTTAGTACCTTTTCAATGTTATCACTCAGTATCCAAGCTCCTCTGTCGTTTGCGTGCAGGCCATCCCTTTTTAGGAACTGTGGTCGTTCAAAAACAGATTGAAAGTTGTCAATTAAATTTACAGAGTAGAGTACTGATTTCAGCCAAGAGTCCAGTGCAAATATTCGGGAGAAGCAATCAATTCCACAACGGTGTGTTGGGATAGGGCCAGACAAAACAATCTGCTTGCCCGTAGCCAATTGTCTGTCTCTCAGGTATTCAAAGTCCCCCTTAGGACGCTGAAAAGATTTGGCATGGGCCCTTGGATCCTCAAAAGGTTCCACAGCTGCACCATTGAAAGAATCTTGACTGGCTGCATCACCACTTGGCATGGAAAATGCAACGGCCTCAAACACAAAGCGCTAGAGAGGGTGGTGCGGACAGCCCAGTACATCACTCCCAGCCATCCAGGACCTCTATATCAGGCAGTGTCAGAGGAAGGCCTGCTACCATCTGGCAAAAGGTACCAGAGCATCAACTTTCAGACCAACATGCTCTGAGACTGCTTCTACCCCCAAGCCATAGACTGCTAAATAGTTCATTAAATGGTTACCCAGACTATTTGATTGACGTTATCTTGCACTGACTCTTTGCACACTCACAAGACTATATTGTATATACACACTACATACACACTCACTCACATACACTCCAAAGACCCTCTCACACAAAACCCACACGCATTCACATACGCTACATACACACACTTTTACACTCATCATATGCTGCTTCTGTGTTCTTAATTTGAATTGTATTATTATCATTCCTGATGCTTAGTCACTTTACGATGCCCTTTATTTTTTATTTTATTTCACCTTTATTTACAACTCATTTACAACTGCAACCTGGCCAAGATAAAGCAAAGCAGTGCGACCCAAACAACAACACAGAGTTACACATGGAAAAAACAAACATGCAGTCAATAATACAATAGAAAAAGTCTATATACAGTGTGTGCAAATGAGGTAGGATAAGGGAGGTAAGGCAATAAATAGGCCATAGTGGCAACATAATTACAGTATAGCAATTAAACACTGGAGTGATAGATGTGCAGAATATGAGTGTGCAAGTAGAGATACTGGTGTGCAAAGGAGCAAAATAAATCAAATAAGTAACAGTATGGGGGATGAGGTAGTTGGATGGGCTATTTGCAGATGGGCTATGTACAGGTGCCGTGATCTGTGAGCTGCTCTGACAGCTGGTGCTTAAAGTTAGTGAGGGAGATATGAGTCTCCAGCTTCAGTGATTTTTGCAGTTTGTTCCAGTCATTGGCAGCAGAGAACTGTAAGGCTAAAGGAGGACTTTGCTTTGGGGGGACCAGTGAGATATACCTGCAGGAGCACGTTCTACGGGCCGGTGCTGCTATGGTGACCAGTGAGCTGAGATAAGGTGGGGCTTTACCTAGCAAAGACTTGTAGATGACCTGGAGCCAGTGGGTTTGGTGACGAGTATCACGTGAGGGCCAGCCAACGAGAGCGTACAGGTCACAGTGGTGGGTAGTGTAACGGCATTCCTCCTCCTCTTCTGAGGAGGACCAATGCGCAGCGTGGTAAGTGTCTATAACGTTTATTTAAAGACAAACTGAACACTACAAAACAATAAACGTGAAACGAATGAAACCGAAACAGTACCGTGTGGCAACAAACACACACACGGAAAACAAACATCCACAACTCAAAAGTGAAACCCAGGCTACCTAAGTATGACTCTCAATCAGAGACAACTAACGACACCTGCCTCTGATTGAGAACCATACTAGGCTGAACTCAAAACCCCAACATAGAAAAACACACATAGACTGCCCACCCCAACTCATGCCCTGACCATACTAAATAAAGACAAAACAAAGGATATGAAGGTCAGAACGTGACAGGTAGTATATGGGGCTTTGTTGACAAAGCGGATAGACTGCATCCAGATGGTTGAGTAGAGTGTTGGAGGCTATTTTGTAAATGACATCGCCAAAATCGAGGATCGGTAGGATGGTCAGTTTTATGAGGGTATGTTTGACAGCATGAGTGAAGGATTTGTTGCGGAATAGGAAGCCGATTCTAGATTTAATTTTGGATTGGAGATGCTTAATGTGAGTCTGGAAGGAGAGTTTACAGTCTAACCAGACACCTAGGTATTTGTAGTTGTCCACATATTCTAAGTCAGAACCGTCCAGAGTAGTTTATGCTGGACGGGCGGGCAGCGATCGGTTGGAGAGCATGCATTTAGTTTTACTTGCATTTAAAAGCAGTTGGAGGCCATGGATGGAGAGTTGTATGGCATTGAAGTTTGTCTGGAGGTTACTTAACACAGTGTCCAAAGAAGCGCCAGAAGTATACAGAATGGTGTCGTCTGCGTAGAGGTGGATCAGATAATCACCAGCAGCAAGAGCGACATCATTGATGTATACAGAGAAAATAGCCGTCCCGGAATTGAACCCTGTGGCACCCCCATAGAGACTGCCAGAGGTCCAGACAACAGGCCCTCCGATTTGACACACTGAACTCTATCAGAGAAGTAGTTGGTGAACCAGGCGAGGCAGTCATTTGAGAAACCAAGGCTGTTGAGTCTGTCGATAAGAATGTGGTGATTGACAGAGTCGAAGGCCTTGGCCAGGTCAATGAAGACGGCTGCACAGTATTGTCTCTTATTGATGGCAGTTATGATATTGTTTAGGACCTTGAGCGTGGCTGTGGTGCACCCATGACATGCTCTGAAACCAGATTGCATAGTGGAGAAGGTACGGTGGGATTCGAAATGGTAGGTAATCTGTTTGTTAACTTGGCTTTCCAAGACCTTAGAAAGGCAGGGTAGGATAGATATAGGTCTGTAGCAGTTTGGGTCTAGAGTGTCTCAGTGCAGTGGGCAGCTGGGAGGAGGTGAACTTATTCTCCATGGATCAGATTAGAAAGGCCTGCTCTCTGAAGTGTTTTAGGGAGCGTTTTAGGATTGCCGCTGTGTTAAGCATGTCCCAGTTTAGGTCACCTAGCAGCACAAGCTCTGAAGATAGATTGTGGGCAATCAATTCACATATGGTGTCCAGGGCACAGCTGGGGGCAGAGGGTGGTCTATAGCAAGCGGCAACAGTGAGAGACTTGTTCTGGAAAGGTGGATTTTTAAAAGTACAAGTTCGAATTGTTTGGGTACCGACCTGGATAGTATGACAGAACTCTGCAGGCTATCTCCGCCCCCTTTGGCAGTTCTATCTTGTCGGAAAATGTTATAGTTCGGGATGGAAATTTCTGTGTTTTTGGTGTTCTTCCTTTGCCAGGATTCAGAAACGGCTAGAACATCCGGGTTGGCAGAGTGTGCGAAAGTAGTGAATAAAACAAACTTAGGGAGGAGGCTTTTAATATTAACATGCATGAAACCAAGGCTTTTACGGTCACAGAAGTCAACAAATGAGAGCACCTGGGGAATAGGAGTGGAGCTAGGCACTGCAGGGCCTGGATTAACCTCTACATCACTAGAAGAACAGAGGAGGAGTAGGATAAGGGTACGGCTAAAGGCTATAAGGACTGGTCATCTAGTACGTTCGGAACAGAGATTAAAAGGAGCAGGTTTCTGGGCGTGATAGAATAGATTCAAGGCATAATGTACAGACAAAGGTATGGTACGATGTGAATACAGTGGAGGTGAACCTAGGCACTGAGTGATGATGAGAGAGGTATTGTCTCTAGAAACATCATTTAAACCAGGTGATGTCACCGCATGTGTGGGAGGTGGAACTTAAGGGATAGCTAAGGCAAATTGAGCAGGGCAAGAGGCTCTACAGTGAAATAAGACAATTGTCACTACCCAGAACAGCAATGGACAAGTCATATTGACATTAGGGAGAGGCATGTGTAGCCGAGTGATCATATGAGTCCAGTGAGTAGTTAGGCGGGCTGGAGACACGGCGATTCAGACAGCTAGTGGACCAGGGCTAGCAAGCTAGCAGAAGGGCCTTAGAGGGACATCGCGATGGAAGAAGTCTGTTATAGCCTCCTCGTGCTGAGCCTCGCGCAGAGCCTCCCGCGCAGAGCCTCCCGCGCAGAGCCTCCCGCGCAGAGCCTCCCGCGCAGAGCCTCCCGCGCAGAGCCTCCCGCGCAGAGCCTCACGCAGAGCTTGCTATCACTACTACTAAGGCTGTTTGCTGTTTTCTTTTCCTTCTTTCTTCCCGTCTTCTTTTTTTTGTATGGTCCAGGAGCCTGTCAGGGACATGTCTTTTATTTTGAATTTGCTTATCTAATTTGTTTAAGATAACAGTGAATGGTAGCTTTGGGAGAAAGTTTTGGTGGAAACAAGGCCATTATTAAGTCTAATTAACTATTAATTTCTAAGGGATACATGGTGCTATCAGTGATAGGTCTGTTTCAGTTTTCCTTCCCTTCTCCTGGGCAAGTTTTTCCAGATGTCATCAAGGCCTTTCAAATCTCTCGGTGGTGGATACCATGAACTGGCATCAAATTAATCCAATTCTAGTTGTCCTTTTCTCAAATGTCAATGGAGCATCATAAACTAATGATCTAGTTAAGTGTTATTTTTTTCGTCAGAATAAGTGCACAGAAAAATGCTCCTCCTACTACCAGTGGTAAATGAATGCAATGCTTATCGACGATAAAGAATAGTCTCTGCACTCATTTAATGTCAGCAACCACAATAATAACCCTTACATCCACATTAAACAGAATTGTGTGAGTGCCTCAAACATGGACTCCTCTGAAGCTTGTTTTTGGCTATACGTTACACACACGAATTCAGGGAGACAGTTAATGAATTATTTGTGTGTGAGCAAAAGTGTATCTATGTCGTCATGTCGTATTGTTTCTGACAACTGTGATTCTATCAGATTCCTGCCTCTCCATCTTCATTTTTCTCCTATTGAAAGATGTGTGCTTAAATGTGTGCATTAAAAGCAAAGGCAAGTCAGCCCGTGCTCATGGTTCTCAAATGGGAAGTGAAATGATAGGCTGCAATGACTTTGCGCATGATCATATATGCCGCAAATGACATGTACTGTAACTATAAGTTCCTTGAATTTTCATTCACGGGTGCCTTTTCATTATCTGGATAGACACTTTGTTTAGCTCATCTCAGTCGTGAAGATGAATAACTTTGCAGCTGTTTCTGACTAATAAAATAATGCCAATGCCAGTGGGTGGTAACATTAAAATAAAAGCCAGCCCTGAAAGGAAACGTAGGCTGAAAATTATTTTTATGTCATGTAAATATAAAAATCAATCAAAAGCATTCACACATATTTGCACAAAGTTAACACGACTCAGGATATGACCCATACACAGACACAGGAGGGACAAACATCCGGTTAGCTGGGTCAGGGACAGGACAGCACCCACTCTGACGTCAGAAGTGTCAACCTCCACCACGAACTGACGGGACGGGTCCGGATGGATTAACAAAGTCATGGGGGAGCAATGGAATTCGCATTTTTCTGCTTGAACAAAAAGTTGGTTCTCCAGGAGACGCTGGAGGAATTGTCAGACGTGTAGAATGTCTTCTTGAGCTGAGTGGGAAAAGACGAGGATGTCGTCCAGGTAGACGAACACGAACCAGTTCAACATGCTGCAGAGGACGTCGTTAACCAGGGCCTTGAACACAGCAGGAGCGTTGGTCAGACCGAATGGCATCACCAGGTATTTGTAGCATCCACTAGTCGTGTTGAAGGCTGTCTTCTACTCGTCACGAGTGGAAGACCCGTATCCGCACCAGATAGTAGGCTTTCCACAGTTCCAACTTAGAGAAAATGGTGGCCCCCGAGTCTGCTGTGTCAGTCATGGCCAGTTCATACTAATGTAACAGTATAACTTTAGTCCGTCCACCTGGCCCCTACCCTGGCTCGAACCAGGGACCCTCTGCACACAGACAACAGTCACCCACGATGCATCGTTACCCATCGCTCCACAAAAGCCACAGCTCTTGCAGAGCAAGTGGAACCACTACTTCAAGGTCTCAAAGCGAGTGACGTCTCCGATTGAAACGCTATTAGCGCGCACCACCGCTAACTAGCTAGCCATTTCACATCGGTTACACTAACACGACTCAGGATATGACCCAGATGCAGACACAGGAGACGGAAGGTTCAATATACAGAGTAGTTTAAATAAAAAAATTATAATGATCACTCCTTTCAGCTGTACTCTGCTCCAGAGAGCAAAACAGGATACATATTTCGTCCTGAGGCTTGAAACGTGCAGTGCCCTCGCCATCTGAGCAGCAGACAAAAAACTAAAAAAATCAATAGAAGTCCACCCTTGAATATTTTGACCGAATTGACAGAATTCTATGCAAAAAGGTTTTTATTTAACATACAATGTGTAGAAACTATGAGAATAGAAAAGTTCATAACTTTTGTATAACATCACAGCGGAAAAATATACTGCAGCTAGAAATTAAAAGTGGATGTTCTTCAGAAGTAGATGGGAGGGGTTGAGGGTAGTTGAGGGCTGAGACTAAAAACAAAACAAGATAACTATAAATATACCGTGTCCGTAAAATGTACAGTACATTAGGAAAGTATTCATACCCCTTGACTTTTTCCACATTTTGATACATTACAGCCTTATTCAAAAATGTATTAAAATATTTTTTCCCCTCAATCTACACACAATACCCCTTAATGACAAAGCAAAACCAGGTTTAGACCTTTTTTTAAATGTTTCAACAAACCAAAAGAGAAATATCACATTTACAAAAGTATTCATACCCTTTACTCAGTACTTTGTCGAAGCACCTTTGGCAGCGATTACAGCCTTGAGTCTTATTGGGTGTGACGCTACAGCTTGGCACGCCTGTATTTGGGGAGTTTCTGCCAATCTCCTCTGGAGATCCTCTCATGCTCTGTCAAGGTTGGATGGGGAAAGTCGCTGCACAGATATTTTCTGGTCTCCGCAGAAATGTTCAATCAAGTTCAAGTCCGGGCTCTGGCTAGGCCACTCAAGGACATTCAGAGGCTGTTGAGCCTTTTACTGAGGAGTGGCTTCCGTCTGGCCACTCTACCTTAAAGGCCTGATTGGTGGAGTGCTGCAGAGATGGTTGTCCTTCTGGAAGGTTCTCCCATCTCCACAGAGGAGCTCTCGAGCTCTGTCAGAGTGACCATTGGGTTCTTGTTCACCTCCCCTGATTTCTCAGTTTGGCCAGGCTGCCAACTCTAGGAAGTGTCTTGGTAGTTCCAAACTTCTTCCATTTAAGAATGATGGAGGCTACTGTATTCTTCAGGACCTTCAATGCTGCAGGAATTTTTTGGCATCCTTGACACAATCATGTCTCGACACAATCATGTCTCGACACACTATGGACAATTTCTTCAACCTCATGGCTTGGCTTTTGCTCTTACATGCACTGTCAACTGCAGGACCTTATATAGACAGGTGTGTACCTGTCCAATCAATTGAACTTATCACAGCTGTAGAAACATCTCAAGGATGATCAATGGAAACAGGATGCACCTGAGCTCAATTTCAGATCTCTTAGCAAAGGGTCTGAATACTCATGTCAATAATTTATAAATGTTTTTTATTTTGTAGGAATTTGCAAACATTTCTAAAAATGTGTTTTCACTTTGCCATTATGGGGTATTGTGTGTTTAAAAAATATATTAATTAACCTTTATTTAACTAGGCAAGTCAGTTATTTACAATGATGGCCTACCCCCGGCCAAACCTGGACGATGCTGGGCCAATTGTACCCCGCCCTATGGGACTCCCAATCACAGCCGGTTGTGATACAGCCTGGATTCAAACCAGGGTGTCTGTAGTGATGCCTCATGCACTGAGATACAGTGCCTTAGACCGTCGCGCAACTCAGGGATTTCTTTCCACAAAATGTGGAAAATTCAAGGAGTCTAAATACTTTCTGAAGGCACTGTATATACATAAGTATGTGGACACCCCTTTAAATGAGTGGATTTGGCTATTTCAGCCACAACCGTTGCTGACAGGTGTATAAAATTGAGCACACAGCCATGCAATCGTCATAGACAATCATTGGCAGTAGAATGGCCTTACTGAAGCACTCAGTGACGTTCAACCTGGCACCGTCATAGGATGCGTGGAAGAAATGTCAGCACAATAAATGTTCGTCGGGGGCTTCATGAAATGCGTTTCCATCGCCGAACAGCCGCACACAAGCCTAAGATCACCATGCGCAATGCCAATAGTCGGCTTGAGAGGTGTAAAGATCGCTGCTGTTAGACTCTGGAGCAGTGGAAATGTGTTTTCTGAAGTGATGAATCATGCTTCAACATCTGGCAGTTTGATGGACGATTCTGGGTTTGGCGGTTGCCAGGAGAGCGCTACCTGCCCGACTGCATAATGCCAACTGTAAAGTTTGGTGGAGTAGAAATAATGCTCTGGTGCTGTCTTTCATGGTTTGGGCTATGCCCCCTAGTTCTAGTAAATGGAAATCTCAAAGCTACAACATACAATGACATGCTAGAGGATTCTGTGCTTCCAACTTTCTGGTAACAGTTTGGGGAAGGCCCTTTCCTGTTTCAGCATGACAACGCCCCCGTGCGCAAAGCAAGATCCATCCAGAAATGTTTCTTCGAGGTCGATGTGGAAGAACTTGACTGGCCTGCATAATACAGTATACTACAGTAATGTCTGCAATAACACTACTGTAAATACTACAGTAAAGTCAGCAGAAACACTACAGTGAATACTATAGAATATGAATAAGGTAATACTACACAGTATGTTTACGATATTATACTATAGTATATGTTATTTGGGGAAGCCCATAGACTTTTTGCCATTTGGCTCATAAGAAGTCAGTATTGATTTTTCCAGTAAACCTACAGATCACATGTATCCTCTACAGTTAATTTTAATTAATGGTTTCTTTAGAACCTTATTGGATTCAGTCCCATCAGCCATCTTTCTCCTCCCTTACCTCTTCAATGAAGATCTTAGAGGCCTCTACATTATAGACAAGGTATCAGTATGAAAAGTGTTTTCAAAGGTGAATTGTTTTTTCATTCAAATTTACCACAAAAAAAAGGTATGAACACTGATATCCATTTTTCTGTCCATTGCGGTATGACTACATATGCGGAAGAGTATTACAGTGACCCACCTCTTAAATTGTTTCAGATGAAAGACAATGGCCAGAGCTTACCCACGATGTTGCACAACGATTTAAGTCAATAGGTCATAATTTTAGTTCAAGAATGATATATTTTGGATTGAAGTGACACATCTGAACTGCCCACTTCTGTCACACCCTGATCTGTTTCACCTGTTTTGTGCTATATTTTGGATTGAAGTGACAAATCTGAACTGCCCACTTTTGTCACACCCTGACCTGTTTCACTCATTTTCCCCATTATCCCCTATGTATTTATACCTGTGTTTTCTGTTTGTCTGTTGCCAGTTTGTCTGGTCTCGTCAAGCCTACCAGCGTGTTTTTCCCGTACTCCTTTTCGCTCTAGTCCCTGTTTTCTAGTTCTTCCGGGTCCGACCTATTCTACCTGTCCTGACCCCGAGCCTGCCTGCCGCCCTGTACCTATCAGACTCAGACCTGGTTAAGAACCTCTGCCTGTCCTGACCCCGAGCCTGCCTGCCGCCCTGTACCTATCAGACTCAGACCTGGTTAAGAACCTCTGCCTGTCCTGACCCCGAGCCTGCCTGCCGCTCTGTACCTATCAGACTCGGACCTGGTTAAGAACCTCTGCCTGTCCTGACCCCGAGCCTGCCTGCCGCCCTGTACCTATCAGACTCGGACCTGGTTAAGAACCTCTGCCTGTCCTGACCCCGAGCCTGCCTGCCGCTCTGTACCTATCAGACTCAGACCTGGTTAAGAACCTCTGCCTGTCCTGACCCCGAGCCTGCCTGCCGCCCTGTACCTATCAGACTCAGACCTGGTTAAGAACCTCTGCCTGTCCTGACCCCGAGCCTGCCTGCCGCTCTGTACCTATCAGACTCGGACCTGGTTAAGAACCTCTGCCTGTCCTGACCCCGAGCCTGCCTGCCGCTCTGTACCTATCAGACTCAGACCTGGTTAAGAACCTCTGCCTGTCCTGACCCCGAGCCTGCCTGCCGCTCTGTACCTATCAGACTCGGACCTGGTTAAGAACCTCTGCCTGTCCTGACCCCGAGCCTGCCTGCCGCTCTGTACCTATCAGACTCAGACCTGGTTAAGAACCTCTGCCTGTCCTGACCCCGAGCCTGCCTGCTGCCCTGTACCTATCAGACTCAGACCTGGTTAAGAACCTCTGCCTGTTCTCGACCTGCCCTTTGCCTGCCACCTGTGGTTTTATTAACTAGGCAAGTTTGTTCAGAACAAATTCTTATTTACAATGACTGCCTAGGAACAGTGGGTTAACTGCCTTGTTCAGGGGCAGAGTGACAGATTTTTTATCTTGTCAGCTTGGGGATTCAATCTCGCAACCTTTCAGTTACTAGCCCAATCCCCAATGGGGATCCCAGGTGTCTGTGATACACGCCATTTGGTGCAACGCAGACCCGGTGGTGAGCAAGAGACTGAGGATACCAAGTCTGTCTTGAGTTTTGATGCAAAGTGTTTGCCGGATAAAGTCCTGTGAGTTTTTGATTCCGAACCCACTACAGTGTTTCAAGCTCCAGAATGTAGGAGGGAGATTATGAGGTGTACAGATGGGCATGGGACAAAAGAGTGTGTCGTTCCGGTGGATAAAGTGGAGTATTTCAATTATGGGGGATCAGAAATGTCCTGTGCGAGTGAGACAGATTAAAGTTTCCATGGTGAGAGCAGTGCGGAAAGGGTCAAACCATGAATAGCCCAATGTAGTGTCTTAAATGTAAAATGTTTGGCCACATGGCAAGTTTGTGCAGATGGAATAAATATGTTGTGGAAGAATCAGTGGATACAGTGTGCCATTGTGGTGAGAACCATGCTCCCAACTACCAGGAGTGCCCGGTAAGGGTGAAGGAGTTTGAAGTAGCACATATCCGGGCTGTCCAGACGGGTCTCCTATGCAGAGGCAGTGCAAATAGCTGAAGGAGCAAGTGCAATAAATGCCCCCCAGCCTGCAGAATGTGTTTTTTCATCGATTTAAGGGATCCTGAAGTACTGATAGTGAAGGTGGATGTTGTTGCGTAAATTGTACAAGTCAAATCATCAAGAAATATAGGAAACTTGACATAATTGTGAATGGAGGTAAATGAGTAGCGACGCTCCCCATCCAACCTTCTTCACCCTTTACCTATTTCCCTGTGTTTTTCTGCGTTAAAGTTCCCCAGTTTTCACCCCACACAGTAGGTGGCACCATGCACCTCTAACGTACATTTCCTGACCGCCAAATGCCATAGAAGAAGAAGACCCGGAAAACGTTCCTTTAGTTTTCTCTTGACACGTATCGAGCAACGAAGTTGGCGGAGTCCAGTGTTGAATTGTTCATTGTTGCAGGTAACAGTGGATAGTATTGCTTAGTAAAATCCATGTAATAGTAAAACACTTTTTTCTTTTATAGCTTGGTTAAATATTGTGTCGAGGCCCACATTCATTTTAGCGTCGCGAAGCCGCCTGATCCCGCGAGCTTAACGTTACATTATAACTACACGGATGTCAATTGTAACTAGATATAATTTCCAGACTGATACTATAGGTAGTGCAGTATGGTAATCAGTGGGGTAAATTAACTGGCTGCATTCCTTTATTAGTCTGCTCTAGCTTACTAGCTAGCCAACGTTAGCTAGCTAACCTGGAATACATTTGGCTAGTTAGTTAGCTGACGTTAAATAGCAGTTTTAGTGAACTAGCTAGCTAACCAGCTAACGTTAGACGGCAAATTATTTAATCAAATATTGCCCCACCCGTTTAACAAACGGGCTTGCCAGCTAGCTAACGTTGTTTGTGTGGTTGCCATGGCGTTGTAAAGCAGCCTAAACAACGTATTCAAATGTTGTAACTACATATTTGTTAAAGTGTTTCTTAATCAGCGTTTTTGTTTTTAATAAGTTGATTGGATATCTGGTTATTTATATCCACGGAGTTGCAGGACTGATGGAATGTTGACTTGTCTGGTTTTGCTCAATTATTAGCTGGCTGAAGTTTGCGTTTAAAAGATTCATCTCAGCCCCGGCTGCTTGATCAATGAGACCTGACCCCCATTCTGAAAATGTCAGAGCTCGTAGTGGAGATGACTACTGTTTTATCTAGACTGATGTGTGGTGGGCTTTCTACGCTGTAGCAGCAGCAGAGGCATCACCAACGTGGGTGCTACACGTCAGTTGTGGAGGGGTATGAAGTTGCCACAATGGAAATAAGTTGTCTAACTTTTGTCATCCTCGATTTTAAATGTACTATCTAAATGCGTGGTATTGTTTTACATTGTCATAAATACAGTGCATTTGGAAAGTATTCAGAACCCCTGACTTTTTCCATATTTTGTTACGTTACAGCCTTATTCTAAAATGTATTACATTGATTTCCCCCCTCATCGATGTACACACAATACCCCATAATGACAAAGCAACAACAGGTATAGACATTTTAGCAAATGTATTCAAAATAAAAAAATAAACTTGACATTTGCATACAGAACCAGTGAAAAGTTTGGACACACCAACTCATTCAAGGGGTTCAATATATTTACAATTTAATACATTCTACACCTCAACTATGAAATAACACACATGGAATCATGTAGTAACCAAAAAGTGTTAAACAAATCAAAATATATTTTATTCAAAGTAGCCACCCTTTGCCTTGACAGCTTTGCACACTCTTGGCATTCTCTCAACCATCTTCATGAGGAATGCTTTTCCAACAGTCTCTTGAAGGAGTTCCCATATGCTGAAGACTTGTTGGATGCTTTTCCAGCACTCAGCGGTCCAACTCATCCCAAACCATCTCAGTTGGGTTGAGGTTGGGTGATTGTGGAGGCTCGGTCATATGATAAAGGACTCCATCACTCTCCTCCTTGGTCAAATAGCCCTTACACAGCTCGGAGGTGTGTTGCTTCATTGTCCTGTTGAAAATCAAATTATAGTCCCACTAAGCGCAAACCAGATGGGATGGCGTATCGCTGTGGTAGCCATGCTGTTTAAGTGTGCCTTGAATTCTAAATTAATCAGACAGTGTCACAAGCAGTCACCATCACAGCTCCTCCATGCTTCACGGTGGGAACCACACATGCGGAGATCATCCATTCGCCTACTCTGTGTCTCAAAGACACGGTGGTTGGAACTTAAAATCTCAATTTGGACTCATCAGATCAAAGGACAGGTTTCCACCGGTCTAATGTCCATTGCTTGTGTTTCTTGGCCCAAGCAAGTCTCTTCTTCTTATTGGTGCCCTTTAGTAGTGGTTTCTTTGCAGCAATTCGACCATGGCCCGATTCACACAGTCTCCTCTGAACAGTTGATGTCTGTTACTTGAATTTCTTAATTTTCCGCATGGACTTACCATGTCTTAAAGTAAGGATGGACTGTTTCTCTTTGCGTATTTGAGCTGTTCTTGTCATAATATGGACTTGGTCTTTTACCAAATATGGATATCTTCTGTATACAACTAGGGTTGCAAAATTCCCATGTTTTCCAGAAATCCTGGTAGGAAAACAAGAATAAACAGGAAATCCAGGAATCTAACATGGGATTTCTGGAAAACCTGGAAATTTAGTTACCGGAATTTTGCAACCCTATATACCACCCCTACCATGACACAACACAACTGATTGGCTCAAACGCATTAAGAAGGAAAGAAATTCCACACATTTACTTTTAACAAGGCACACCTGTTAATTGAAATTCATTCCTGGTGACTACCGCATGAAGCTGGTTGAGCAAATGCGAAGAGTGTACAAAGCTGTCATCAAGGCAAAGGCATCGACTGTCTAACCACAGATAACATGGGCAAGTATATTTGGTGCATCGAATGGCTTTCCCCTTGATGCTACGTTTCTAGCGAGCAAACGTATCTACATGAACATAAACATACCAGGAATAAGGGCAGCAATGCATCAAGTGGTGCTAAACTAGCCATCAATTGAATACTGTTTACACAATTTTCTCCTCCAGCTGTACAATGCTCATGAACTATTTATTTTTTGCAGACGGTCAAAAATGTCAGGGTTTGACAACTTCAACACAGATTTCTACCAGTCCAGCTACAGTGTAGATGACCAAGGCCAACCTGCTGGATATGGCTACAGTAACACAGAAGACCCCTACAAACAGTATGTTTTGTCAACTTGTTAATATTGCATTGACCCCAGTTACTCTGTAACTCACCGTGCTCTGTAAATACACATGCCTGTCAACAATTTGAAAACAATGCATTTTTCCCTCAATGTCTCTCAATGGCCTGTTTTGTTAGTATTGTTCCCTATGTGTTGCTTACTCGTTTGAGTTATAGTGTTTTTAACAAAGCCATGAAGGTTTTCTGAGAAGTGTGCTTATGTTTCCCCCCCTAGGGGTCAGTATGACTACTCCCAACCGATGGGATACTCAGCCCCAGGGATGATGCAACCCCAGCAGCCCTACACAGGCCAGATCTACCAACCCACACCAGCCTTCACACCTTCCCCCACACAGTCCATGTACGGCAGCAGCTTTGATGACGAGCCCCCACTGCTGGAGGGTAAGGATAACCAAGTGGTGAGACTCCATAGGGAAAGGGGCGGTAAAGAATGCTAACTCAATTGCTTGATCACAAATCAAGCTTTTTCCTCTACCTCCCTAAGCACTTTTGTTGATCTGAGAGGATTGGCTAGTTGAAGCCAGGTGGAGCTTTTAGATTTGATCTTTACCTCTGACTTACTCTGAAGCATAGGAGCTTCATACTAGGAATAGGGGGAATGAAGACACATTTCTCAAGGTATGAGTGGTCAGGGGAGCACAAAGCCAAAAGGATCCAACTCTCGTTCATTTCTCTCGAGTCGGATCAGTGTTATGCCAGGTTATGGACAGCCAGAGCCCAGCACAGTATATGGTCTTCAAATCCAGGGATGGAATATGTCGTTGTACTCCTAGGGCTCTATTTCATCTGTATCACGGAAGTTCTGTGTTACACCGTGATTAAAATGGAAATGTTCCCGCATTAGTGGAGACTGAAGGCACTGGTAACCCTGCATATGTCAGCTCAATTGGAAATGACCTTTACATTTCTATTGTGCGATCTGTAACCCTTCAGCAATAGATTGAATATAGCTCCTAATCAAAATGATGAAAGGTGAATCAAGAAGATTGAAATATTTGTCTGCCGTTTTTGTCAACATGCTAGGTTAGCTAATGCTAAAGCAACCCATCGGATTCAACTAGACTTTTGGTAGCTACTCACCCCAACCCTAGGCATTGCATTTTCATGGAATCCAATGGGTGGATATAGCATTACCTAGCCTAGCATACTTTTTGGTCATGTAGTGTATGTGGACACATGCTCGGGGGTTGAGTTCAGGGCTCTGTGCAGTCCAGTCAAGTTCTTCCACACAACAAACCATTTCTGTATGAACCTCGCTTTGTGCACCGGGGGCATTGTCATTCTGAAACAGGAAAGGGCCTTCCCCAAACTGTTGCCACAAAGTTGGAAGCACAGAATAATCTAGAATCTCCTTGTATGCTGTAGCGTTATGATTTCCCTTCACTGGAATTAAGGGGCTTAGCCCAGACCATGGAAAAACAGCCTCAGACCATTATTTCTCCACTACCACTCCAGCCGATGCTTTTCATTGACAATGTTTATCTTAAGCTTGTGTGCGGCTTCTCGCCCATGGAAACCCATTTCATGAAGCTCCCAACGAACAGTTTCTGTGTTGACGTTGCTTCGAGGCAGTTTGGAACTAGGTAGTGAGTGTTGCAACCGAGGACAGACTATTTTTATGCACTTCAGCAATCGGCGGTCCCGTTCTGCGAGCTTGTGTGGCAGACCACTTCACGGTTGTGCCGTTGTTGCTCCTTTCCACTTCACAATAACAGCATTTACCTTTGACCGGGGCAGCTCTAGCAGGGCAGAAATTTGACGAACTGACTTGTATGATGTGGCACCATCCTATGGCCGTGCCACATTTGAAATGCAATAACCTCTTCAGTAAGGCCATTCTACTGCCAATATTTGTCTATGGTGAATTTTGGCTGTGTGGTCGATTTTATACACCTGTCAGCAACGGGTGTGGCAGAAATAGCTGAATCCACTCGTTTGAAGCGATGTCCACATACTTTTGTATATATAGTGTATTCCATCCCGAGGTTGAGGTACAGTATGTTTTCCCAGCCATATACCGCCCTGGGCTCTGATTGTCTACATTCCAACAAGTCAGATCCTTTTGGCTTGGGAGCACATCAAGATCTATAGAGGACTCCAGTGCTCAAAAGCCAATTTTAGCATGGACAGCACCATTAAGGATTGTAACCATTTTGAAGTGGTTAACTGGGTTGGACTTCCTATGGTTTAAGGAAGGATCAGTCAATTAATTATACTTGTGAGCAAACGTTCCATAAATGCGAGTGGCAGTAAATTGCCAACCTTGGCTTCATACCTATTCAAACAATACACTCCATTATTGACCTTTGTGTTTACCTACTGTTAGACTAGTAACCGAAAGGTTGCAAGTTCGAATCCCCGAGCTGACAAGGTACAAATCTGTCGTTCTGCCCCTGAACAGGCAGTTAACCCACTGTTCCTAGGCCGTCATTGAAAATAAGAATTTGTTCTCAACTGACTTGCCTAGTAAAATAAAAAAAAGTAGTAGAAGAATATTGACTACTTCAAACCTGAGATGGCCTCAATGGCGCTGCCCACGGGCTCAGATGCCATAACGGGACAGCTGCAAAGTTGTGATCTCTATACATCTCTATGGGGGAGCACTATGATGGGTTTAGTGGGATATGTGTCCATGTTGCCCTCCCCTGTGACAAGAAGACCTAGTTAAACCAGTAGAGTGACCCAGTTGTGTGCACTAAATGGGTCAGCAGTCAGGGATCACCAGGGCCATCCTGCTAAGCTAATAAATGACTCCAAGTAAGGTCTTATTTTGGAGATGAGCATTCATCTGATACATTGGTGTGTGGTAGGGAAAGAAGTGTTCTCTTGATACAAAATAAATGTTTCTGTTGCCTGTCATTTCCTTATTAAACTGAAAAAGTGTCATTCTAGGAGGTATAGAGGTATGATTCTCTTTTTCTGACTATATTGTAAGAATGAGTTGTCCCTTCTCTCAACCAACCCTTTCACTTATATCTGACATTGCTTTAATATAATTTCATGCTTTTGCTCTACCTCACAGAATTGGGCATTAACTTTGACCACATCTGGCAGAAGACCCTGACAGTGCTCCACCCCATGAAGGCAGCAGATGGTAACATTATGAACGAGACTGACCTGGCTGGGCCCATGGTGTTCTGTCTGGCCTTCGGAGCCACCTTACTTCTGGTAAGAACTATTCTGTTACTGATGTAGTACAGCACTTGAACACTTACATGGTATCTGTATATATTTGTCATTATACCTTGTGCAATAGCATTGTCTGCCTTGGGAAGAAATTACTGTAAATGCAGATGGCTGATGAGTTGTCAATATGTTCCTGTCTCTGTCTATCTGCTACAGACAGGAAAGATCCAGTTTGGCTATGTGTATGGCATCAGCGTCATCGGCTGCCTGGGGATGTACTGTCTCCTCAACCTAATGAGCATGACAGGTGTGTCGTTTGGCTGTGTCGCCAGTGTACTGGGCTACTGCCTTCTACCCATGATCCTCCTTGCCAGCTTCGGAATCATCTTTTCTTTACAGTAAGAACAAACATGGGCCTGAGAATAGAGGTTAGGTCAGTTTAGTAAAGTACTCTGTCACATTATATAGAGCAGATCTGTGGATTGTAAGTGTCAGGTGGTGCACAACATAATATGAGCCTTTGCTACTGAAAATGACTGACTTTTGATGCTCTTTGTTTGTGGACGATTTAAATTGCACAATTGTTTTACCAAACAATTTACCAACTGATTTAGCTGGCTTTTCTTGACCTTTTTCAGAGGCATGTTTGGAATAATCATCGCAGCCACAATAATTGGCTGGTGCAGTTTCTCTGCTTCCAAGATCTTCATCTCGGCCCTGGCCATGGACGGACAGCAACTTCTGGTGGCGTACCCCTGTGCCCTCCTCTATGGGGTGTTTGCCCTCATCTCTGTCTTCTGAACTGTCTCTGTCTGTCATCTACACCATGCAGGAAAACGGCCCAGCAAACCCAACTAACTTGAGGACCAGTAAGAAGCGCTGCTGTGCTGCACCCACATCACAGTGCATTGGTGTGGCCAGAAACCCTGTCAGTTTCATTCCACTTTTACACCCGCTGACAGGGGTCAGTTGTAGAGTATCAATTCCAAACCATTTCGATTCAGGACTAAGGACCCATCCACGGACCACTGCAATCTTATATTTAATGTAAAGCTTGTTCTTTATTATGTTTGTTTTTGTTTCTAAGATTTATTTGAGCTTTGAGGCCTTCAGAAAATGCTTTGCACAGGTATTTTCAATTTTATTCAACTGAAGCAGGTGACTTGAAATTGAGTTGTTAAAATAAGACCTTGTTGCATAGTTAATCTATCTCTAATATCAACAGCTCTCATTCATACATACACATCTGGGTACTCAGAGGTCTCCTTACAAGTCTGAAAAGACATGTTTTATAAACCTGCAATCATTTTCACTCCATTTTCTGTCCTGTTAGGTCTTTCTTAGAACAATTTAAATTGCTGAAACATGAGGCGCTGCTTGACCAAAACTCTGCCTTGTGGCATTCTCAATTGTATTTTCCAGCCCCCCCCCCTCCCCCATGTGATCAGGGCTGTGTTGGTTTTGAAGCTTGTGTGATTCTAAACTTTGGGCAGTCAAAATGCCTGCGCGATGACACAGCTGTGTACACACTCAAGTTATGTACAACATGAATTTTTAAAAAGAAATAGATATTTGTGAGGTTTTAATTTTATTGTAAGATAGTTTGTTGTTCAAGATCAAAACTGCACTGCAGGGCTCCAGCCTACTGTGCTGTCAAATCAAATTTATTTGTATAGCCCTTCTTACATCAGCTGATATCTCAAAGTGCTGTACAGAAACCCAGCCTAAAACCCCAAACAGCAAGCAATGCAGTTGTAAGTCGCTCTGGATAAGAGCGTCTGCTAAATGACTTAAATGTAAATGTAGAAGCATGGTTGCTAGGAAACTCCTGAGAAACGGCAAAAACTGTTAAGACTTTGTGTATCCACATTTTGTTCACGAACAGAATAGGCGTCACAAGGTTGTCAGCTGTGTTTAATGGTATTGTACTACAGGCCGGTCAAACCACACAAGAAGTATCTCACAGATCCTAGGAGATTTTCAGTCTCTTATCCATTATTCTCATGAAGTTTGTATTGGATCGGTTTTCTGTTTTTCACCTCAAGGCTATGATGCATTGTTGAGCTTGTTTTTTTGGCTGCAGGGTTATATGGAACACTAGAGTGCATTGAATAACTATTGTCATAGTTTTAGTCTTTTACTGTTCACTTTGACTACAATGTGGGTGTGAATTTTGGTTTCGCACAAAGGTGTCACCTGAAAGGCACGGTTTTATGGTCATCAGTGGTTTTTCTCAGTTTTCCTATAACTTTGTTTTTATGCTAAGCCTGAGCTCCTGAAGGGATGCCATTTTATATAGTCTTCCTAAGAATAATGAATAATGCAAAATTTAAATTGAGTGCTTTTCTTTTTCAACATACTATACACAAGGGAATACTTTGCATTTCATGCAACCAAGAGCCATTTACAGTGCTACTCTTTTATGGCCAAGTATTTATATACTGTGTCATTTGTTTTGTACTTCTTAAAAGTCCCAATGTTGTTCTTTTGTCATGTTGAAATTCTTGATCAATTGGAAAAGCGTCGTGCTTGTGTGGTTTTATTGGCCACTATCTAAATAAAATATAGGTTGATACATGTTTTTTATTATTTCATGCTTTCAGCCAGAAACAATGGTTTGTGGTTTTTGGAGTTCATCCTGTAATGACTGGATGGTGGAACCAAAACCATATTTTTCTCTACTGCAGTGGTCATTCATCCGGGTCCTGGAGCGCTACCCTCCTGTAGGTTTCCGCTCCAACCCCAGTTGTAACCTACCTGATACAGCTTATCAACAAGCTAATTATTAGAGTCCAATGCGCTAGATTAGGGTAGCAGCGAAACAACACTACAAGACTATTCTCCAGGAACTGGATTGGAGAGGCCTGCTCTACTGTATAACATCAGTCTGTATGTTGAGAGATTGAAGATCTTTACGAATTGTTTGGATTATGTTTTCAGAATGAAGGAAAATGACACTAATGCCCCATCCTGATGGCAATGGGTCATTGTTTTGTATCCCAGTCCCTATTAGTCTATAGGTAATATGGAGATGAATCATATTTGATTAATTACGAGGATATACTATTTGTATTTATGTATCCCCATTGGCTACTGCCAAGGCAGCAGCTAATCTTCCTGGGGTCCAGCAAAATTAAGGCAGTTATGCATTTTTTTTAAACATTACAGTACATTCACAACGTATTAAGTGTGTGCACTCAGGCCCCTACTCTACTGCCACATATCTATAACACAAAATCTGTGTGTGTAGTACATATGTTATCGTGTGTTTATATGCATGTGTCTGCCTATGTTTGTGTTGCTTCACAGTCCCTGCTGTTTCATAAGGTGTATTTTTATATTTTTTTAATCAAAATGTACTGCTTGTTACTTGATGTGGAATAGAGTTCCATGTTGTCATGGCTCTATGTAGTACTGTGCGCCTCCCATAGTCTGTTCTGTGAAGAGACCCCTGGTGGCATGTCTTGTGGGGTATGCATGGGTGTCCGTGCTGTGTGCCAGTAGTTCAAGCAAACAGCTTGGTGCATTCAACATGTCAATGCCTCTCACGAATACAAGTAGTGATGAAGTCAATCTCTCTTCCACTTTGAGCCAGGAGAGATTGACATGCATATTATTGTTAGCTCTTTGTGTACATCCAAGGGCCAGCCCCTCTGCCCTGTTCTAAGCCAATTGAAATTTTCCAAGTCCCTCTTTTGTGGCATTTGACCCCACAACTGAACAGTATTCCAGGTACGGCAAAACTAAGGCCTGGAGGACCTGCCATGTGGATAGTGCTGAATGCACAGCAGCGCTTTATTGTGGACAGACTTCTCCCCGTCTTAGCTACTGTTGTATCAATATGTTTTGACCATCCAGGGTTACAATCCAGGCTTACTCCAAGCAGTTTAGTCTCCTCAACTTGCTCAATTACCATATTATTCATTGCAATATTTATTTGAGGTTTAGGGTTTAGTGGATGATTTGTCCGGGCCTACCAGAATAGCTAAATACATTTTACGCTCGTTTTGAGGCAAGCAACAGGTAACCTGCCGAAATGACTACTGCCCGTAGCACTCACAGCAGTAGCTATGAAGTGCTGTGAAAGGCTGGTCATGGCTCAACAACAGCATCCCAGAAACCCTAGATCCACTCCAATTCGCATAACGCCCCAACAGATCCACAGATGCAATCTCAATTGCACTCCACACTGCCCTTTTCCCACCTGGACAAAAGGAACACGTATGTGAGAATGCTGATCATTAGCACAGCGCTCAACACCATTGTGCCCACAAGCTCATCACTAAGCTAAGGACCCTGGGACTAAACACCTCCCTCTGCAACTGGATCCTGGACTTCCTGACGGGCCGTCCCCAGGTGATAAGGGTAAGCAACAACACATCTGCCACGCTGGTCCTCAATATGGGGGCCCCTCAGGGGTGTGTGCTTAGTCCCCTCCTGTACTCCCTGTTCACCCACGACTGCGTGGCCAAGCACGACTCCAACACCATCATTAAGTTTGCTGACGACACAACAGTGGAAGGCCTGATCATCGATAATGATGAGACAGCCTATAGGGAGGAGGTCAGAGACCTGTCAGTGTGGTGCCCTGACAACAACTCTCCCTCAACATGGACTACAGGAAAAGGAGAACCGAACATGCCCCCATTCACATCAACAAGGCTGTAGTGGAGCGGATCGAGAGTTTCAAGTTCCTTGGTGTCCACATCACTAACAAACTATCATGGTCCAAACATACCAAGATAGTTGTGTAGAGGGCATGAGAACACCATTTCCCCCTCAGGAGACTGAAAAGATTTCTCATGTATCCCCAGATCCTCAAAAGGTTCTACAGCTGCACCATTGAGAGCATCCTGACCGGTTGCATCACCGCCTGGTATGGCAACGGTTTGGCATCCAACCGTAAAGCGCTACAGAGTGTAGTGTGTACGGCCCAGTACATCACCGGGGCCCAGCTTCCTGCCATCCAGGTCCTATATACTAGGCGGTGTCAGAGGACGGCCCAAAAAATTGACTCCAGTCACCCAAGTCATAGACTTTTCTGTCTGCGACACTACAGCAAGCGGTACCGGAGTGCCAAGTCTAGGTCCAAAATGCTCCTAAACAGCTTTGACCCCCAAGCCATAAGACTACTTAACAATTAATCAAATGGCCACCCGGATTATTTACATTGACCCACCCTTCCCCCTTTATTTCTACACTTCTGCCACTCACTGTTTATTAACTATGCATAGTGACTTCATCCCTATCTACATGTACAAATTACCTCGACTAACCTGTCCCCCTGCACATTGACTCGGTACCGGTACCCCCTGTATATAGCCTAGGTATTGTTATTTTACTGTTACTTTTTATTACATTTTTTTGTAAACATTTCTCTTCACTATTTCTTGAACGGCATTGTTGTTTAAGGGCTTGTAAGTAAGGGGTAAGGGGCCTAGACAGCTGTCTTGGGTAATTCCTGATTCTACCTATATTTTGTTGGAGAGGCTTCCATTAGCAGTGGGTGTAAAGCCATAACACATACATTTTTCCACCAACAGACTGTGATCGAAGATGTCAAAAGTCGTACTGAAGTGTAACAAAACAGTCGCCACAATATTTTTATCATCTATTTTTCTCTGACAATCATCAGTCATTTGTGTAAGTGCTGTGCTTGTTGAATTTCCTTCCCTATAAGTTTGCTGAAAGTCTGTTGTCAGTTTGTTTACTGTGTAATAGCATTGTATCTGGTCAAACATAATTCTTTCTGAAAGTTTACAAAGGGTCAGTAACGGGCTGATTGTTCGGCTATTTGTGCCAGTAAAGGTATTTTTACTATCCTTAGGTAAGGGAATAACTTTTGCTTTCCTCCAGGCATGAGGGCACACACTATCTAGTAGGTTTAAATTTCAGATATGGCATATAGGAGTGACAATATCATCCGCTATTATCCTCAGTAATTTTCCATCTAAGTTGGCAGACCACGGTGTCTTGTTATTGTTGATAACAATATGTTCACCTTTTTTCACATCTTCCACATTTACTCTACGTCTGCTAAATCATTCATTTTCAGAGACAAGTTTCTTTCACCCTGCATGTTTTCTGAAGATCTCTAAGAGCCCCATGGAAGGTGACTCACTCTGTGTCTTATGACTTACTTACTCACGCTCTCATAAAGTATCAAACAAATTATATAAAGGCAATGTGGGGATATCATGCTTTACATTTGATAGAAATCTACTTTAATTTCCATTGTTTCACAGATTCACACAGACACAGATGTGTTTGATAGATCTCAACAGGGTCTCAGAGTTTTTCCACACACCCCTGTGGCACTGGTAAGTCCTTCACAGTAGAACTCTGGCCTCGGGAGGGTGACACAGCTGCCATAGGGACAGTGTCTCCGACTATACAAAATCTTACCCATAACACCGTAGAAACCATTTGTGTGGTTATTTTTAATAAAATGTTTGTTTTAAATGATGCATTGAAGTTAACGCATGGTTGTAAAGAAATTGCTTTTAAAGGTCATAGGTCATTTTTTTTTGAGTGGTCATGATCAAGTGCTCAGTTTCAGGTCCTAATGTTTCAGTGCAACAAAATAGAATGATTCCAAAAACCTCAAAACATGTCTCCAGTTTATTGGTACGCCAACTTAATTCTCAACAATGGGCCCAGGTTCCCCCTCTAGGGAGCCCCAGAGAGCTTTTAAGGTTTCTGTTTACAGTAAGTAAGGTCAGTAATAAAGTCCCAATTTAAGACCTGATGCAGTTTGAGGTTAATGCATGTCTATAAATTACAGTTGAGATGCTGTATATGGTCAAATTAACTCTTGAAAATTTCATTTTTTACGAGGCTAGGATATTATTAGAGATTCTCTAGATGGCAGTGTTGAGTCATACATTGCCTGTCCAACTGGCTATCCTGTTGGCTGTAGAGGATTGCGGGCCATGTTGTCTAATGTTGTATAATTCGACGTCCATCTGATACATGGTGATTGACTGTTTGTTTTACGCAGTGCTCTCTGACATGGTGAGTGATGATAGAGCAAATGAAAACTTAATTCACCCCTCCTATCATCAGATTACTGTGATATTGTCAGTGGCCAGCTCTAATGAATGGAAACACAAATGTCCCAAAGCGCTTCCCTGACTTATAATCAATGAGAACATTTTCATAGAGACATATCTGATTTGTTTTCTTAATCAAGATCCACTGTATGCTTATCTCAATGCGTAATTTACATTGATTGCTGCTTTAAATGGGACTTTTAGTTACCGTGAGTGACCACTCTGTAGAATGTAAAAAGTAAACAGTGGTATTTAGACATTTTTGGATTGCAAGTCTGGATTGCATTACCTCCACAATGTCAAGTAAAACTGTCAATACACTAGTTGTTTGTCAAATGCAAATCAATTAAAATTCACTTGCCATTACAGTAAATAGCATGAAAATATTATTTTTTTCCACCACTTTTTAAATTTCCACTATCCTTGACTTGCTTAGGACTGATTCAACAAAGAACCAGTATATTGAGTCACATGAGAAAAGAGTCCTCAATCCATTTCCTCCCCAAGTGTTAAATACTGTGTTTGCTCTTACAGAAGTCATCCATGCACTGTTACTCTGTTGCATGACCCTAGCACATAAAGTGTGTGATATGTTTCTGAGAAATGGCTGCTTAATAATTGGCCTGTTGGATGGCCACAACAATGGCAGATGTTACATATGTAAGAGAGCCGGTCCAAAAATTATATCAGAAATTATCATGATTAGCGTGTGCTCACCCTAAGGGAGCGGTGGTGTTTTGTGGAAAATGCAATGATTGGTATTCAGCGACGCTGTGCCTTATGTATTTCAAAACTACCAGCTCCATGAATATTCACTGAGCAACTGTTACTTAGGCACTGAGTGTGATTTCCCTGCTGCTTCTGCACTTCATTAGGCTAATTGTCTCACTCATTGCATGGACCCTCAGTCAAACTCAATGAACTACCTCTCACACACAACAGCCAGCCAAAGTGTGGCTGGCCTCGAGCACTGATGGGTTGGTGAAGAGATTTCACAGTTGTTTAGGCCCCCACCCCCTTTTCCCCTCCACATCATACAGTACATACATACAGTGATAAATGCATGCACTACACACACCCCCCCCCCCCCTCCCACACACACACATACGCAGCCATACACACACAGTACACATACACGGTGCCGTTTAAGATAATATTTTTATATTATGGACATGGCCTTATTTCTACTACAGCATATTGGATGACTGTCAGTCATTCTCCATTCACCCAGCTCAATGTAACATCGATAGGTTTAGGCTACTACACGATACTCTAATTTTCCCTTTACCCACTGAGAGGTTGCAACAACCTAACCTATGAATGAAAGTTTACAATGTACAGTATATCACAAAAGTGAGTACACCCCTCACATTTTTGTAAATATTTGAGTATATCTTTTCATGTGACAACACTGAAGAAATGACACTTTGCTACAACGTAAAGTAATGAGTGCACAGCTTGTATAGCAGTGTAAATTTGCTGTCCCCTCAAAATAACTCAACACACAGCCATTAATGTCTAAACCGCTGGCAACAAAAGTGAGTACACCCCTAAGTGAAAATGTCCAAATTGGGCCCAATTAGCCATTTTCCCTCCCCGGTGTCATGTGTCTAGTTAGTGTTACAAGGTCTCAGGTGTGAATGGGGAGCAGGTGTGTTAAATTTGGTGTCATCGCTCTCACACTCCCTCATCAGTATGGACACTGGAAGTTCAACATGGCACCTCATGGCAAAGAACTCTCTGAGGATCTGAAAAAATAATTGTTGCTCTACATAAAGATGGCCTGGGCTATAAGTAGATTGCCAAGACCCTGAAACTGAGCTACAGCACGGTGGCCAAGACCATACAGCGGTTTAACTGGACAGGTTCCACTCAGAACAGGCCTCGCCATGGTCGACCAAAGAAGTTGAGTGCACGTGCTCAGCGTCATATCCAGAGGTTGTCTTTGGGAAATAGAAGTATGAGTGCTGCCAGCATTGCTGCAGAGGTTGAAGGGGTGGGGGTCAGCCTGTCAGTGCTCAGACCATACGCCGTACACTGCATCAAATTGGTCTGCATGGCTGTTGTCCCAGAAGGAAGCCTCTTCTAAAGATGATACACATGAAAGCCCGCAAACAGTTTGCTGAAGACAAGCAGACTAAGGACATGGATTACTGGAACCATGTCCTGTGGTCTGATGAGACCAAGATAAACGTATTTGATTCAGATGGTGTCAAGCGTGTGTGGTGGCAACCAGGTGAGGAGTACAAAGACAAGTGTGTCTTGCCTACAGTCAAGCATGGTGGTGGGAGTGTCATGGTCTGGGGCTGCATGAGTGCTGCCGGTACTGGGGAGCTACAGTTCATTGAGGGAACCATGAATGCCAACATGTACTGTGACATACTGAGGCAGAGCATGATCCCCTCCCTTCAGAGAATGGACTGCAGGGCAGTATTCCAACATGATAACGACCCCAAACACACCTCCAAGACGACCACTGCCTTGCTAAAGAAGCTGAGGGTAAAGGTGATGGACTGGCCAAGCATGTCTCCAGACCTAAACCCTATTGAGCATCTGTGGGGTATCCTCAAATGGAAGGTGGATGAGTGCAAGGTCTCTAACATCCACCAGCTCTGTGATGTCGTCTTGGAGGAGTGGAAGAGGACTCCAGTGGCAACCTGTGAAGCTCTGGTGAACTCCATGCCCAAGAGGGTTAAGGCAGTGCTGGAAAAGGATGTTGCCCACACAAAATATAGACACTTTGGGCCCAATTTGGACATTTTCATTGGGGGTGTACTCACTTTTGTGATATACTGTACATGAATAATCAAGGTGACAGACCACACAGCGACCACACTTACAATACATGAGAGTTCCCTTTGCTCACATCTAGTGGACATGTTGATTTTTTTTTGCCCTCTGCTATGTTTAGTCTGCTGTGGTCCATTTTTGCTGTGTACTAAAATAGATGGCTCTCCTATTCTTACCACTTTACCCAGTCATATTAAACGTTCAAAATACTTTTCTAGGGGTTCTGATACTTCTAGCCTTGATTTACATTTTGTGTTATCGTATGTTTGTACAAAGGCCATGCAGTTTTTATCTTTGTTTCCATTGAACATGCCATACAAATAAAGGCATTTTAATGAATTATATGAAGAGTTCCTTCGTCCTTCTTTCTTTTTCATGCCCACAGTATTCCAGATAGTAGCTCATATCCCACTAAAGGTCTTATTCGGGATAAGCTGTTTACATTCACTTTTGATATCCTGCTCACAAGTATCCCTGTATCCATGAATAAACAGACAATTCCTAATTGAAGTTTAAATGAGTTATATGGAACATTAACTGAAATATGGACACTGGCTGTAGGCATATAACTTCTCACATGTAGCTCATATAATATTAACTCCTGCAGAATTATGCATTTCTTGGAGTAAAATTATGCAATGTGCTGTTGATGTACTGTTTAATATTTTGTTTTATGTGTAATGTAAGTGCCTTGATGTGTGTGTACCCCAGGAAGACTAGCTGCACCAACAGGCCAGGTCGCAGTTGTAAATGAGAACTTGTTCTCAACTGGCCTACCTGGTTAAATAAAGGTGAAATAAAAAATAATAATGGAGATCCCTAATAAATACAAAGTCAACAAATGTTAATTTTCTCAGGTACAGGAGTGGAGAAATATGATTTATTTCTTTCAGCATCTCTTGAGAAAATATGAATGTGCATAATCTTTCACAGTGTTATGTAAGTAGCCAGTATTTCAACCACATCAAATATGCACCCAAGACCGAACTGAAGTATTATCAGAAATCTGTTTCATTGTTTTCTCAGCTTTTTAATTTCCTTAAAACCGGTCAAACTGCATTGATTGCATTTTCTCCCCGGTCCCTAAACGAAACAGACACTTTACTAGATCACTAATTCATTCATTTTATCAATGTAAGACATTATTCTCGTGAGAACTACTTTATTTAGTCTTCTGAGGCAACAAGTTATGATAGAAGAGAAGCTGCATGTATTTAACTATATTTGACAAACAAATGGCCGACCAAATGTCAGAAATTATAATATGGCCTACCAAATTTTGGAAAGCAGAAACTTGTCAAAATTAGGGTGAAAGTTGCCAGTAGCCTACAGTCCAGTATGGAGTATCAGCCAAATTAATTAGTATAGTGTATTGAACTGCGCAGGTAGCCTACTTTTTGAAATGATTTGTTTGACAATCAAATTAAAATATCATAACACAACAACTCATGTTATGCGAAACTGAGCATGTACAGAATGTACAAAAACAACAGTAAACGGGATAAGACATATCCTGTCTAAGATCAGTATATCCCAGACATCTTAAACAGGTATGTCAGAACCAGGATGCAAGCTTATTTGGGTTACTGTAAATGGGATATGGTGTTTATATGAGTCAACTCAAAAACAATACTTGAGTGTCCCGAATAATAACGGGGAAATTGGTGTGCATGTTAACATGGTCAGTGGCACATTCAATACCGCCTTGCACACACTGGCCTGGATCTAGCTGATCTCGGGTGTAATCATTAGTCCAAACAGTTGCAAATGAGAGTTTCTATTGGACAAATTCAACTTTTAAGAAATATTTTTCAACAGAATCAATACATCCCTGATCACTCGCAAACACAGTTCACTTTCATAGCAGCCACATACAAACAGCGTGCTCACTTTGCTCGTTGTATAATTCCATCTCGTATCTACGCACTAGTCTGTGACCAGTCGATAAGCCAAGCCAAACCTTCTTACCATAACTGATAACCACACACAGCCTGCCCTACATCATTGTCACCATATTAGCTAACGTCATAGGAAAGCAGAGCTACTAGAATTAACTTGTTAGTAAACCTGCTACAATCATATCGTACAGTGTATAGCAAGCAGTTTGGCAGTTAGTTAAACTGGCAGGCCCCAGTGGCAATAAATTGATAAAACCAAAAGCTTACCTTGACTTGGAAGAGTTCCAGTGTTGGATAGCCATAGCCATCTAGCTAACATAGCATCCCTATAGATCTGTCATTATCATTGAAAGCAAGTCTAAGACGCAGTAGTCATGTTCTATGTACACTATGTCTATGCTTCTCATTCTTAAGTCTTGTTGTTTTTTGTTTTTTTTACTTTTGGTTTTGTACACCTGCTTCAAACAGCTGAAAATACTATATTTTTCACAGCGGTTTAGATGGTACAATAATTCTCTACACTATACTTGCTTGTTTTGTCACATGAACTTAAATTAAGAACTGTTAGAATTTTTAGCAACCAGGAAATGGCAGAGAGATTTCTATATAGTGCATCTTTAAGTGAAAGTGAAAAAAATACAAAAATAAATAAATCTCTCTCTCGATCTATCTCTCTCTTGCTTCTCCTTCATTTTTGAAGAAATTTATTTGAGAAATTCAGAAATTCTTTCTCTCTCTTTGAGTGGCATTTCAAAAGAAAATAAAGTACTTTAACAAGCATACATCATTCAGGAAATATTGAATAAAAAAAAAATATGACACATTTGTTCTCAGTGAGGGTTTTCTTGTTATGAATGTTTTCTTTGTTTTTTTAAATGAACATCAAAGCAATCTCCCATATCTTGAGCATCTCAAATTGTCTGTAGTTTTGTTTTGTATTATGTCTGCATTCGGTGAAAAAAATGTAAATGACTAGTAAATATCTAACAGCAAAAAGCCATCCCTCATCTGTCGCCTAGGAACATGAGTTGATATTTAATGTGTTTTAATGGGGTAATCAAAATGTTAGTGTCGTTTGAGATAATTACTTGGTTTAGATGTTGCCTTGTTTTGCACAAACAGCATTAACGCAATAAAGTGTTAATCGTTTACATTAACCTGAGGACCTGTTGCTTGCTTTACAATCCTTTTGAATTAGTTAAATGCATGTATTGCAGAACTGAAGTGCATAAATGAACTGAATGCACTGGGATGGCAAGAGAGAGGACCGTGTGTGTGTGCCTGTACGTGTGTGTGCATGCGTGTGTGTGTGTGTGTGTGTGTGCGTGCGTGCGTGCATGCATGAATGGGCAGTCGGGTGAAGGGTAGTCGGGGCGACTCACAACTTGTTTGATTCTATTTGTTGTTGCACATTCTGAATGTCCGTCCTGCATTGTGGGGTGTCTCTTTTCTGCTTGGCTGATTATATAGGCAGGGCTTCGTCCTAATAGAGAAGATGTACATGAATTGAGGTCTTTGAATGTCTCTGCCCTCTGACAGCTCTCTCATCTTGCCATATTAGAAAAAGCACATTAAATTTACATAACATTTTAGTCATTTAGCAGACGCTTTTGAGCAACTTACAGGAGCAATTAGGATTACAGTGCCTTCAGAAAGTATTCATACCCCCTGACTTATTCCACATTTTGTTTTGTTACAGCCTGAATTCAAAATTGATTAAATAGATGTTCAGTGGAGATCAGTGGAGGGCTCAGGGCTGTAAAGCCTGGTCTTGTGAGGTTGTTAGATGTGGGTCAGACCTTATTGTAGTCAGACCTAATACTCTACTAAAAGGAGGCTTGGCGGCTCTGTTGTGGGACCTGGCCGCCTGCAACACAATTAGCCTAACACTGACCTACTAAGAAGGTTATTCAGTGCCATGTGACTTCAGAGCTCCTACAACCATACCTGTCAGAAAGAACGGTTAAAGATGATTCATTTAAGAGGGAAAAACTGTAACTAAACATGTTTTATTCTGTGTTTCTGTATTTTCCATACCTCTGAGTCAATACTTTGTAGAAGCACTTTTGACAGCGATGACAGCTGTGAGTTTTTCTGGGTTGAGCAACATTTGCCCATTATTCTTTTCAAAATTCTTCAAGATCTGTCAAATTGGTTTTTGATCATTGCTAGACAACCATATCCAGGTCTTGCCATAGATTTTCAAGTAGATTTGCGTCAAAACTGTAAATCGGCCATTTAGGAACATTCACTGTCTTCTTGGTAAGCAACTCCAGTGTAGATTTGACCTTGTGTTTCAGTTTATTGTCCTGCTGAAAGGTGAATTCATCTCCCAGTGTCTGGTGGAAAGCAGACTGAACCAGGGTTTGCCTGTGCTTAGCTCCATTCCGTTTCTTTTTAATACTGAAAAACTCCCAAGTCCTTAATGATTACAAGCATACTCATAACTTGATGCAGCCACCACTATGCTTTAAAATATGGAGAGTGGTACTCAGTAATGTATTCAGGACAAAAAGGTAATTGTTTTGCTACATTTTTTGCTGTATTGCTTTAGTACCTTATTGCAAACAGGATGCATGTTTCGGAATATTTGTATTCTATACAGACTTCCTTCTTTTCACTCTGTCAATTAGGTTAGAACTGTGGAGTAACTACAATGTTGTTGATCCATCTTCAGTTTATCCTATCACAGCCATTAAACTCTGTAACTGTTTTAAAGCCACCATTGACCTCCTGGTGAAGTCCCTGAGTGCTTTCCTTCCTCTCCGGCAACTGAGTTAGGAAGGACACCTGTATCTTTGTAGTGACTGGGTGTATTGATACAACATCTGCAGTGTAATTAATAGCTACATCATACTCAAAGGGACATTCCTTGCCTGCTTTCTTTATTTTTACCCATATATCAATAGGAGCCCTTCTTTGCGAGGCATTGGAAATCTTTCCTGGTCTTTGTGGTTGAATCTGTGTTTGAAATTCACTGCTCGACTGAGTGACCTTACATATAATTGTATGTGTGGGGTAGTCATTCAAAAAACACAATCATTGCACACAGTGTGAGTCCATGCAACTTATTATGTGACTTGTTACGCAAATGTTGTGGAATTCTTATTGACTCAATACATTGTAGCTTTTCATTTTTTATTAATTTTGGGGTATTGTGTAGTGGACCCGTGACAAAAAAATCTCAATTGAATCCATTTTAAATTTAGGCTGTAAGACAACACAATGTCAAGGGGTGTGAATATTTTCTGAAGGCACTATAAGTGCCTTGCTCAAGGGCACTTTGACAAATGTTTCACCTAGTCAACTTGGGGATTCAAAGCAGTGACCTTTCAGTAACTGGCCCAACACTCTTAACCAATAGGCTACCTGCCTCCCCATGACAGGGCCATTTCAGGATGATGATTCCCATTTCTCTACATAAAGAGCCAAATGTGAATAGTTGATCATCTGGTAAAGCAAATGGCCTTAAGTGGGTTATCAAACCCCACTGTGGTTCTCAAAGACTCTACTGGTAATCAACCCAGAGTGAGAAATAATGAAGCCTAAGCAAAGGTTCAGCCAGTCCTATACTGAATCTCTATATGTTGTGTTAGGTAACAATAAAGACGTTATGTTCATTGTGTTCATTCAGGAATGTGCTTTAATTGATATCATCCTCTCATCCAACAACGGCTCCTTTAATTTCTCAAAAGACTGTCTCCTAAAAAAGACCTCTGAGCCAAACGTTTGTTTGTCTCTGACGATGTAATATACAACAGATATTTTTCATCTGTTCTCCATTTGGTATAGAGGTTCACTGGGGTATGGTTAATGTAATGATTATTTTAAGATTAAAGTTAAGTTAAAAGTAGAATATGTGGTGGACCCTCCTTTCTACTCCACAAACCTGGAAGTAATTTGCAATATGTCATGCTGGGGAGCGAGGTATCGGTGGGGATGCACAGAGAGGCGCTCATCTGAAAAACCCTTTCTGACAGTTCCTTGGATAAACTCTGAGCTCTACAATATTTAATGAGTTGCCCTGCGACGCACATGACTGCCCACCCTGGCCAGCCCATGAGCAAATGTGGGGAATGAGTTAGCCAAGCCGAGCCCATCAACTGGCACATGAAAGGGAGGCCCCTTTCTTACCCCACCCCCAATAATGTCCCAATCACAGACTAATATGTGGTTGTCGTAATTCACATATGTCACTTGAACTTCATCAGGCAGGGGTAGGTTGGGAATACGGTGCCATTTGGGATGCAGCCATACAGTAGCTACCACTACAGCTACAGGCAGCCTCTGTATTCAGCAAGGTCAAGGCCACCTGGGCATCTTTCTTTCTGCTGATGCCGTAAGTCATTCATAGGCCTGGTATGGTTCCCAATCAGTGGCAGTTGTCTATCGTTGTCTCTGATTGAGAACCATACTTAGGTAGCCTTTTCCCACCTGGTGTTTGTGGGTGGTTGTTTGCTGTTTTGTGTTTTGTGTTTTCACCTTTCAGGACTGTTTCGATTTTCATTTCTTACATTCACTTTGTTATTTTGTATTTTTGTGTTCTGTTATAATAAATAATCATGGACACCTACCACGCTGCGTTTTGGTCCGATCCTTACAACTCCTCATTCGATGAAGACGAAGATAGTTACAATATATATAGTATTCCTTTGGTGTCAGGATTTGGCCAGGATTGTTCCGGTTTTGGCCACTAGATTGTGCTTTTTGACCCTTTTGTTTTTTCTTGTTTCCAGTTATTATTTGCACCTGTGCCTCGTTTCCCTTGAATGTATTTAAACCCTTAGTTTTCCTCAGTTCTTTGCTCTGTGTTTGAATGTTAGCACCCAACCCCAGCGATGCTGTGAACATTTGTTGCTCTAGTTGGCCTCTCTTGTGGTACTCTGTTTTTGTTCTCGTTTATTTATTTTTGATTATCTTTTGAGGCTCCCGTCCAACTCCTGTCTGCTCATTCCAGTCACCCTTTCCTGGGACAACCACGAGCTTCCTCTTCAAGCCTTGGTAGACTCTGGAGCCGCAGGAAACTTCATGGATGGTATCTGGGCGAAAGGAGAATGGCGTTCCCTCTGAACCTCTAAGGGACCCCATGAGGGTTACAGCGTTGGATAGAAACCCTCTGGGATCTGGACTTGTCACTCGCGTCACTACCCCCTTGCGACTTTCAGTTTCCCAACACCAGGAAGTGATGAACTTTCATCTGATCCCCTGTTCTGAGCTCCCTCTCGTCCTTGGCTGGTCCCTCTCGTCCCTCACATCGACTGGTCTGTGGGCACTGTCAAGCAGTGGGGTCCTACGTGCCAAGCCACTTGTATCTTCCCGAGTTCCCCGAGTTCTCCTCCCGAGTCGCTAGAATCCATCGACCTGTCCCGAGTTCCCGAGTGTTACTATAACCTCAAACCGGTATTTAGCAAGCAGAGGGCCACCATGCTACCACCCCATAGACCTTACGATTGCCCCATTGACCTGTTTCCGGGCACCTGCCCCCCTAGGGGTTGGATCTTTTCCCTATCTCCTCCCGAACAAGCTGCTATGGATACCTACATCAAGGACGCTCTGGCAGCAGGCCTCATTTGTCCGTCCATCTCGCCCGCGGGAGCAGGATTTTTCTTTGTGGCCAAAAAAGACGGTGGATTACGTCCTTGTATCGACTACCGGGGACTCAATGCCATAACCGTCCATAACCACTACCCGCTACCCCTTATGGCCACAGCATTTGAGCTGCTCCAGGAAGCAGCTGTCTTCACTAAGCTTGACCTGCGGAATGCATACCATCTTGTGCGGGTCAGACACGGTGACGAGTGGAAGACCGCTTTCAACACGCCTACTGGTCACTACGAATACTTGGTGATGCCCTTCGTCCTGACCAACGCCCCGGCTGTGTTCCAAGCGCTCATAAACGATGTGCTTAGGGATATGCTTAACATCTTCGTGTTCGTTTACTTGGATGACATTCTCATCTTTTCGAGCTTCCTTCAAAACACACAAAGCATGTCAGACAAGTATTCCTAGATGCCCATTTGTACGTTAAGCAGGAAAAATGTGAATTCCATTCCTCCCGAGAACAATTCCTGGGATTTGTTGTGGAACCCGGTCGAGTCCAAATGGACTCCAGGAAGGTAGTGGCAGTAGCGGATTGGCCCACCCCCATGTCCGTTAAGGAAGTTCAGCGTTTCCTGGGCTTCACAAACTTTTACCGCAAGTTCATCAAGAACTTCAGCTTGGTGGCAGCCCCTCTCTCAGCTATAACCAAGGGTGGCAACGCAAGGTTTCTGTGGGGAAAAGAAGCTGAGACGGCCTTCCAAGGACTCAAGCAGCGCATCCTCTCTGCTCCCATCCTGACACTACTGACTGTGGATTAACCTTTTGTGGTGGAGGTAGACGCATCAGAGGTTGGTGTTGGAGCTATCCTGTCTCAGAGGGGTGAAGACAAGAAGCTCCACCCTTGCACCTTCTTCTCACAACGGCTTACCCCGGCCGAGAGGAACTACGATGTGGGGATCGGGAACTCCTAGCGGTTAAGATGGCATTGAAGGAATGGAGACACTGGCTCGAGGGGGCTTCTCAACCGTTTCAAGTGCTTACGTACCACAAAAATCTGGGGTATATCCAGCAGAACTCCAGACAAGCTCGATGGTCTCTTTTCTTCAATCGATTCCAGTTTATCCTCACCTATCGGCCCGGGTCGAATAATCTCAAACCGGACGCCTTGTCCCGAGTCTACGCTCCTGCCATTCGAGAAGATACTGATATGCCTGTCCTTCCTACCACTAAGATCATTGCCCCGATCGCGTGGCAAGTTGAGGATACCGTGAGACGAACTCAAGCTATCGAACCGGGTCCGAAAGGAGGTCCTGCCAATCGGTTGTTTGTCCCCAAGGCAGCGAGGATCCAGGTCCTTCTGTGGGGGCACTTCTCTCGCCTCACCTGTCACCCGGGAGTAGGTCGCACCTTGGAGTTCATCCAGCGAAAGTGCTGGTGGCCCACCATAAAAGAAGACGTTGCCACTTTCGTCAAGGCCTGTCCCGTGTGCTGCCAGGGCAAATCTTCTCACCTCCGCCCTCAAGGACTCCTTCACCCTTTATCTATTCCCCACCGACCCTGGTCCCATATCTCATTGGCCTTTATTACTGGCCTTCCTCCGTGCCATGGTAATACTACTATCCTAGTCATCATTGACAGGTTTTCTAAGGCGGCCAGGTTCGTCCCCTTGACTAAGTTTCCTTCTCCCAAGGAAACGGCTGAGTTGATAATTAACCATGTGTTCCGAGTCTTCGGCATTCCTCAAGATATGGTTTCTGACAGAGGTCCCCAGTTCTTGATTATCTTTTGAGGCTTTTTTCTGCTGTACCTACCACCTTGTGGATTTACCTTTTGACTTGAAGGATTACCTTTTTCTCTTGGAATTACTTTTGACTTTGTGGATTTATATTTTTGCCTGAAGAACTTTCCTTTTTACTTTATGAACCTCTAGCGTCGAGCAATCCCGTATCCGGGAGCGTAATCATAGCCTCAAGCTCATTAGCATAACGCAACGTTAACTATTCATGAAAATCGCAATTGAAATGAAATAAATATATTGGCTCACAAGCTTAGCCTTTTGTTAACAACACTGTCATCTCAGATTTTCAAAATATGCTTTTCAACCATAGCTACACAAGCATTTGTGTAAGAGTATTGATAGCTAGCATAGCATTAAGCCTAGCATTCAGCAGGCAACATTTTCACAAAAACAAGAAAAGCATTCAAATAAAATCATTTACCTTTGAAGACCTTCAGATGTTTTCAATGAGGAGACTCTCAGTTAGATAGCAAATGTTCAGTTTTTCCAAAAAGATTATTTGTGTAGGAGAAATCGCTCCGTTTTGTTCATCACGTTTGGCTAAGAAAAAACCCCGAAAATTCAGTCATTACAACGCCAAACTTTTTTCCAAATTAACTCCATAATATCGACAGAAACATGGCAAACGTTGTTTAGAATCAATCCTCAAGGTGTTTTTCACATATCTATTCGATGATAAATCATTCGTGGCAGTTGCCTTTCTCCTCTGAACCCAATGAAAAAGTGGACGCAGCTGGAGATTGCGCAATAATTTCGACGGAGAACACCAAGCGGACACCTGGTAAATGTAGTCTCTTATAGTCATAGTCGAGCATCTTTTCGTGACAAAATATCTTGTTTAAAACGGGAACGTTTTTTTATCCAAAAATTAAAAGAGCGCCCCCTATATCGAAGACTTTAAAACACCGTCTGAAGTACTGCTGTGTCTGACTCATCTTCTGGGTTCTGCTGACTATTAGTGGCTCAGTTTCCTAAGTGACTGTTTCTCACACAGGAGACCCGAGTTTGTAACCAGGTCTTGACAGTTGGTGGCAAGAATTTTATATAATCATTTAAATTAAATAACAAGTGTTGAATCAAGTGTTTTTTGTACCAATTCATAAACCATGTGCCATGGAATTGTTACATTAAAAATCTCTTCCCATTTATTTTGCAACCTGTATGCATGCAGCTGTCAACATTTTTGTCCCCAAATTAAACTGGTATATTTTTCTATGTTGACAATTCTTTTCAGCCAATTTGTATCTTTAATATATGATAGGCAAACAAGTTCCTGACCTTCTCCCTTTTCCACTTGCCTCCATTTTTGTGTTAATGCTGCAGTTGGTTGTAAATTTGAATTGAGCAGATATTCCTGTTATGTACTTGAGTGAAGACCCAAAAGCGGTTTTAACAGAAAACAGAGTTCTTTAATGAAAAACAGGAATGGCATAAATCCTCTTCCAACGTAGTCAATGGAACAAAAAGAACGTTAGTATAATGCAGGATGCACCTGCCAGGCGGACTCCGACAGGATAGGACAAGGTGGAAGCAAACGGGACGACAGCTTGCTTCTGGCATCAAAAACACAAACAAGAATCAGACACTGAAAGTAGCAGGAACAGAGAGAGAAATAGAGACCTAATCAGAGGGGAAGAGATAACAGGTGGGAAAGAGTGAATGAGCTAGTTAGGGGAGATGTAGAACAGCTGAAGAATGAGAGACAGAGAAGGTAACCTAAAAAGACCAGCAGAGAGAGACAGAGTGAAGAGAAAGGACAGGAACAGACATAACAAGACATGACAGTACCCCCCCCCACTCACCGAGCGCCTCCTGGCGCACTCGAGGAGGAAACCTGGCGGCAACGGAGGAAATCATCGATCAGCGAACGGTCCAGCACGTCCCGAGAGGGAACCCAACTCCTCTCCTCAGGACCGTACCCTCCCAATCCACTAGGTACTGATGACCACGGCCCCGAGGGCGCATGTCCAAAATCTTACGAACCCTGTAGATGGGTGCGCCCTCGACAAGGATGGGGGGAGGGACGAGCGGAGGCGCGAAGAACGGGCTTAACACAGGAGACATGGAAGACCGGGTGAACGCGACGAAGATAGCGCGGAGAAGAAGTCGCACTGCGACAGGATTAATGACCTGAGAAATACGGAACGGACCAATGAACCGCGGGGCCAACTTGCGAGAAGCTGTCTTAAGGGGAAGGTTCTGAGTGGAGAGCCATACTCTCTGACCGCAACAATATCTAGGACTCTTGGTCCTACGCTTATTAGCGGCCCTCACAGTCTGCGCCCTATTACGGCAAAGTGCCAACCTGACCCCCTTCCAGGTGCGCTCGCAACGCTGGACAAAAGCCTGAGCGGAGGGGACGCAGGACTCGGCGAGCTGAGATGAGAACAGCGGAGGCTGGTACCCGAGGCTACTCTGAAAAGGGGATAGACCGGTAGCAGACGAGGGAAGCGAGTTGTGGGCGTACTCTGCCCAGGGAGCTGTTCTGACCAAGACGCAGGGTTACGAAAAGAAAGACTGCGTAAAATGCGACCAACAGTCTGATTGGCCCGTTCGGCTTGACCGTTAGACTGGGGATGAAAGCCGGACGAGAGACTGACGGAAGCCCCAATCAAACGGCAAAACTCCCTCCAAAATTGAGACGTGAACTGCGGGCCTCTGTCGGAAACGACGTCAGACGGAAGGCCATGAATTCGGAAAACATTCTCGATAATGATCTGAGCCGTCTCCTTAGCAGAAGGGAGCTTATCGAGAGGAATGAAATGAGCCGCCTTAGAGAATCTATCGACAACCGTAAGAATAACTGTCTTCCCGCTGATGAAGGCAGTCCGGTGATAAAATCTAAAGCGATGTGAGACCACGGTCGAGAGGGAATGGGAAGCGGTCTGAGACGGCCGGCAGGAGGAGAGTTCCCAGATTTAGTCTGCGCGCAGACCGAACAAGCGGCGACAAATCGACGCGCGTCACGTTCCCGAGTGGGCCACCAGAAACGCTGGCGAATGGAAGCGAGCGTACCCCGAACGCCGGGGTGGCCGGCTAACTTGGCAGAGTGGGCCCACTGAAGAACGGCCGGACGAGTAGGAACGGGAACGAACAGAAGGTTCCTAGGACAAGCTCGCGGCGACGGAGTGTGAGCGAGTGCTTGCTTTACCTGCCTCTCAATTCCCCAGACAGTCAACCCGACAACACGCCCCTCAGGGAGAATCCCTCGGGGTCGGTGGAGACCTCAGAAGAACTGAAGAGACGAGATAAAGCATCAGGCTTGGTGTTTTTTGAGCCCGGACGATAAGAAATAACAAACTCGAAACGAGCGAAAAACAGAGCCCAACGAGCCTGACGCGCATTAAGTCGTTTGGCTGAACGGATGTACTCAAGGTTCCTATGGTCAGTCCAAACGACAAAAGGAACGGTCGCCCCTCCAACCACTGTCGCCATTCACCTAGGGCTAAGCGGATGGCGAGCAGTTCGCGATTACCAACATCATAGTTACGTTCTGACGGCGATAAGCGATGAGAGAAAAACGCGCAAGGATGGACCTTGCCGTCAGAGAGAGAGCGCTGAGAAAGAATGGCTGGCTCCCACGCCCACCTCTGACGCGTCAACCTCAACAACAAACTGACTAGAGATGTCAGGTGTAACAAGAATAGGTGCGGATGTAAAACGATTCTTAAGAAGATCAAAAGCTCCTGGGCGGAAACGGACCACTTAAAGCACGTCTTAACAGAAGTAAGGGCTGTGAGGGGAGCTGCCACCTGACCGAAATTACGGATGAAACGACGATAGAAATTAGCGAAGCCCAGAAAGCGCTGCAGCTCGACACGTGACTTAGGAACGGGCCAATCAATGACAGCCTGGACCTTAGCGGGATCCATCTTAATGCCCTCAGCGGAAATAACGGAACCGAGAAAAGGGACAGAGGCGGCATGAAAAGTGCACTTCCTCAGCCTTCACATAAAGACAGTTCTCCAAAAGGCGCTGGAGGACGCGTCGCACGTGCTGAACATGAATCGAGAGAGACGGTGAAAAAATCAGGATATCGTCCATGTAAACGAAAACAAAAATGTTCAGCATGTCTCTCAGGACGTCGTTAACTAGTGCCTGAAAGACAGCTGGAGCGTTAACGAGGCCGAAAGGAAGAACCCGGTATTCAAAGTGCCCTAACGGAGTGTTAAACGCCGTCTTCCACTCGTCCCCTCCCTGATGCGCACGAGATGGTAGGCGTTACGAAGGTCCAATTTGGTGAAAAACCTGGCTCCCTGCAGGATCTCGAAGGCTGAAGACATAAGAGGAAGCGGATAACGATTCTTAACTGTTATGTCATTCAGCCCTCGATAATCCACGCATGGGCGCAGGGACCCGTCCTTCTTCTGAACAAAAAAAAACCCCGCTCCGGCGGGAGAGGAGGAGGAGACTATGGTACCGGCGTCGAGCGAAACCGACAAATAATCCTCGAGAGCCTTACGTTCGGGAGCCGACAGAGAGTATAATCTACCCCGGGGGAGTAGTTCCCGGAAGGAGATCAATACTACAGTCATACGACCGGTGTGGAGGGAGAGAAGTGGCCTTGGAACGACTGAACACCGTGCGCAGATCGTGATACTCCTCCGGCACCCCTGTCAAATCGCCAGGCTCCTCCTGTGAAGAAGAGACAGAGGAAACAGGAGGGATAGCAGACATTAAACAGGTCACATGACAAGAAACATTCCAGGATAGGATAGTATTACTAGACCAATTAATAGAAGGGTTATGGCGCACTAGCCAGGGATGACCCAAAACAACAGGTGTAAAAGGTGAACGAAAAATTAAAAAAGAAATGGTTTCGCTATGATTACCAGAGACAGTGAGGGTTAAAGGCAGCGTCTCACGCTGAATCTTGGGGAGAGAACTACCATCTAAAGCGAACAAGGCCGTGGGCTCCCTAACTGTCTGAGAGGAATGTCATGTTCCCGAGCCCAGGTCTCGTCCATAAAACAGCCCTCCGCCCCAGAGTCTATCAAGGCACTGCAGGAAGCAGATGAACCGGGCCAGCGGAGATGGACCGGAAAGGTAGTGCGTGATCCAGAAGGAGAGGCCTGAGTAGTTGCGCTCACCAGTAGCCCTCCTCTTACTGATGAGCTCTGGCTTTTACTGGACATGAGGTGACAAAATGACCAGCGGAGCCGCAGTAGAGACAGAGGCGATTGGTGATTCTCCGTTCCTTCTCCTTGGCCGAGATGCGGATACCCCCAGCTGCATAGGCTCAGCATCCGAGCCGGCGGAGGAGGGTGGCAGTGATGCGGCAGGTGGCAGTGATGTGGAGAGGGGAGCAACGGAGAACGCGAGCTCCTTTCCACGAGCTCGGCGACGAAGATCAAACCGTCGCTCTATGCGAATAGCGAGAGCTATTAAGGAGTCCAGACTGGAAGGAACCTCCCGGGAGAGGATCTCATCCTTAACCTCGACGAGGAGACCCTCCAGAAAACGAGCGAGCAAAGCCGGCTCGTTCCAGTCACTAGAGGCAGCGAGAGTGCGAAACTCAATAGAATAATCCGTTATGGATCGATTCCCCTGACATAGGGAAGACAGGGCCCTGGAAGCCTCCTCCCCAAAAACAGAACGGTCAAAAACCCGTATCATCTCCTCCTTAAAGTCCTGATACTGGTTAATACACTCAGCCCTCGCCTCCCAGACTGCCGTGCCCCACTCACGCGCCCGTCCGGTAAGGAGAGAAATGACGTAGGCGATGCGGGCTGCGCTCCTGGAGTAAGTGTTGGGCTGGAGAGAGAACACCACATCACACTGAGTGAGGAATGAGCGGCACTCAGTGGGCTCCCCAGAGTAACACGGCGGGTTGTTGATCCTGGGCTCCGGAGACTCGGAAACCCTGGAAGTGGGCGGTGGATCGAGGTGGAGTTGGTGAACCTGTCTTGTGAGGTCGGAGACTTGGACGGCCAGGGTTTCAACGGCATGTCGAGCAGCAGACAATTCCTCCTCGTGTCTGCCTAGCATCGCTCCCTGGATCTCGACGGCGGAGTGAAAAGGGTCCGGAGCCGCTGGGTCCATTCTTGGTCTGATTCTTCTGTTATGTACTTGAGTGAAGACCCAAAAGCGGTTTTAACAGAAAACAGAGTTCTTTAATGAAAAACAGGAATGGCATAAATCCTCTTCCAACGTAGTCAATGGAACAAAAAGAACGTTAGTATAATGCAGGATGCACCTGCCAGGCGGACTCCGACAGGATAGGACAAGGTGGAAGCAAACGGGACGACAGCTTGCTTCTGGCATCAAAAACACAAACAAGAATCAGACACTGAAAGTAGCAGGAACAGAGAGAGAAATAGAGACCTAATCAGAGGGGGAAGAGATAACAGGTGGGAAAGAGTGAATGAGCTAGTTAGGGGAGATGTAGAACAGCTGAAGAATGAGAGACAGAGAAGGTAACCTAAAAAGACCAGCAGAGAGAGACAGAGTGAAGAGAAAGGACAGGAACAGACATAACAAGACATGACAATTCCCATATATTTTCGATAGCTACATATATGACATAACTCCTTCATTTCTATTCATAATATCATTAATACATATAAAACTTTTTTTTTAATCCATAACGAATGTTTTTTTATATTAATCAGTATATTTGAGTTTGTTGTAATATTTGTTCAATCTTCTCTGGAGGATAAAACTGAAATTGTAACCAGCTTTGTATGGCTTGTTTAAGAAAGGGGAATACTTTAAACAGTTTCATTTTCAATTATTTGGAAATGAGAAGCTGTAATCCGTATAAAGGCAAAGGGCCATTTTTGAACAAAGGATGAGCCTTTCTTAATAATCTACTGGAGAACCATTTGGGTTTAAGTATAATTTATGTAAACTCAGCAAAAAAAGAAACATCCTTTTTTCAGGACCCTGTCTTTCAAAGATGATTTGTAAAATTTTGAATAACTTCACAGATCTTCATTGTAAAAGGTTTTAACAATGTTTCCCATGCTTGTTCAATGAACCATAAACAATTAATGAACATGCACCTGTGGAACGGTCGTTAAGACACTAACAGCTTATAGATGGCAGGCAATTAAGGTCACAGTTATGAAAACTTAGGACACTAAAGAGGCCTTTCTACTGACTCCAAAAGAAAGATGCCCAGGGTCCATGCTCATCTGCGTGAACGTGCCTTAGGCATGCTACAAGGAGGCATGAGGACTGCAGATGTGGCCAGGGCAATAAATTGCAATGTCCGTACTGTGAGACACCTAAGACAGCACTACAGGGAAACAGGATGGACAGTTGATCATCCTGGCAGTGGCAGACAACGTGTAACAACTCCTGCACAGGATCGGTACATCTAAACATCACACATCACAGGTACAGGATGGCAACAACAGCTGCCCAAGTTACACCAGGAACGCACAATCCCTCCATCAGTGCTCAGACTGTCCATAATAGGCTGAGAGAGGCTGGACTGAGGGCTTGTAGGCCTGTTGTAAGGCAGGTCCTCACCAGACATCACCGGAAACATGTGGTATATGGGCACAAACCCACCGTCGATGGATCAGACAGGACTGGCAAAAAATGCTCTTCACTGACGAGTCGTGGTTTTGTCTCACCGGGGGTGATGGTCGGATTCGCGTTAATCGTAGAATGAATGAGCGTTACATAGAGGCCTGTAGTCTGGAGTGGGATCGATTTGGAGGAGGAAGGTCCGTCATGGTCTGGGGCTGTGTGTCACAGCATCATCAGACTGTGCTTGTTGTCATGATAATGCCACCAGCCATACTGCCCGTTCTGTGCGTGATTTCCTGCAAGACAAGGATGTCAGTGTTCTGCCATGGTCAGCGAAGAGCCCGGATCTCAATCCCATTGAGCACGTCTGGGATCTGTTGGATCGGAGGGTGAGGGCTAGGGCCATTCCCCCCAGAATTGTCCGGGAACTTCTTGGTTGAAGAGTGTGGTAACATCTCATAGCAAGAACTGGCAAATCTGGTGCAGTCCATGAGGAGGAGATGCGCTGCAGTACTTAATGCAGCTCGTGGCCACACCAGATACTGGCTGTTACTTTTGATTTTGACCCCCTGTTCAGGGACACTTTATTCCATGTATGTTAGTCACATGTCTGTGGAACCTGTTCAGTTTATGTCTCAGTTGTTGAATGTTATGTTCATACAAATATTTACACATGTTAAGTTTGCTGAAAATAAACTCAGTTGACAGTGAGAGGACGTTTCTTTTTTAGCTGAGTTTATGAGTAAAGCTTTAGGTGAGAGGTTTTAAGTTTTAATATTTAATAATTTAGATCCCCAAACTCATACTCGTTATATAAATAGGCATGTTTGATTTTGTCTGGCTTATCATTCCAAATCAAATGAAATATTTTTTGCTCATATGATTTTAAAAAACAAGTCGTCTGGAGTAGGCAGTGCCATTAGTAAGTAAGTAAACTGTGATAGGACCAAAGAGTTAATTAATGTGATTTTTCCATAATAGACAAGTATTTACCTGTCCATGGTTGCAGAATCGTATCTATTTCGCTAACTTTCTATTGAAATTGATTATGGTAATTTCATTTATATTTTTTGAGATGTGAATACCAAGTATGTCTACTTCACCATCCAGCCACTTTACTGGTAAACTACAAGGCAGTGTAAACATTGTTTTTTAACGATCCAATACGTAATATGGTACACTTGTCATATTTAGGTTTTAGTCCAGAGAGGCTAGAAAAGTGATCTTTAATGTGACTGTGCAAGGATCCAGACTGCAGACTTAAGAAAAAGCATTGGCATACATGAACACTTTTATTTTTATCCCCGGGATTTCTAACCCCTTGATGTTCTTGTTGGATCTAATTTTAATAGCTAGCGTTTCAATGGTCATAATAAGTAGACATGGAGACAACGGACACCCTGGTTTTACTCCTATTTAAAGCTCAATACCTTCTGAGATGTGATCATTATTTACTATTTTACACCTGGGTTTGCTGTACATAACTTTAACATATTGTATAAGAGATTCACCAAAATTAAAGTAGTCCAGGCATTTACTGTATATACATATAAATTGTACTTTATTGTCATACTTTATAAAACACCTTTTCAAAATCTGCTATGAAGCCCAAGCCTGGTATCTTTGATGTTTCATAATGTTCATTTGTTTCAAGTTTGTTACATGCAATATGCTTTGTGTTCACCAGACAGAGGTTACTCTTCTGTTTTGTGATGAAACAAAGGTGTGGTTGAATTTATTCTGCCATTGTGTCTTCTTATTGTCTCGGCCTTAAGAAGTGACAAGGCATATGAACTAACAGGATACAGAGCAAACAACGCAACTTTCACAGCACATAGTGTGTAATATGGCTTTTTCTTCTGGCTTCCCCAGGGATTTTACCCACACACCGCTACTGGTGTGTGTGGGTGTGGGTGTTTGTGGGTGGGTGGGTTTGCGTGCTTGCGTGTGTGCATGTGTATGTGTGGCCCGATGTGAAATGGCTAGCTAGTTAGCGGTGGTGCGCACTAATAGCGTTGCGTTTCAATCGGTGACATCACTTGCTCTGAGACCTTGAAGTAGTGGTTCCACTTGCTCTGCAAGGGCCGCAGTTTTTGTGGCGCGATGGGTAACGATGCTTCATGAGTGACTGTTGAGTGACTGTTGATGTGTGCAGAGGGTCCCTGGTTCGAGCCCAGGTTGGGGTAAGAAGAGGGACGGAAGCTATACTGTTACATATGCATGTGTGTGTGTTAGGAGCCTGTGTACATGACCATGGCTTTTTATTTCCGTACGCAACACCGTTGGAGCAAATGTGATTGTTACGCTCCAGATACAACATACTCTCCCACATGTTATGGTTCCAGGTGAAAGTTTTCCTCTGTTAATATTTGGTTGAGGCTGTGGTGGCAATCACTCAGTATTGAACAGCTTGTTAGCCAGGCACCTTAAATGTGAGAAAAATGGTTGATTTGAACATCGCCCTCAGAGCAGTTGTGTCCAGCTGTGGGCACTGGAACATCTCCTACGATGCATTCTAATGCCTGATTAAAATGCCCTCTGCATATTAGTCCCTAATAACCACATCAAATTGCCTCAACAAATAAACAAGCACCCTATTAGGATGCCAATTACTCAAGTAATGAAATCCTTTTTTTAGATGACTTTCCATGGCACACCCAATTCATGGAAAGATCACAAATGTACTGAAGCCATCTCTGTACAGAGGGGAATAGAAATATTGTATTTTTTAATGGTATTTTTCTTTCAGAATAAAGGTAGATATTTCTGTGAAAATAATTTGGCCCTACCTTGTATCAAATCGACGGTCAACAATGTGTACAATTGTAACGAGTACACTGAGAGTCAGGAAGCAAGTTCAGGGAGTGTTTTAATAAATAAAATAAACACGAAACACAAACAACGCACCGACATAAAAACAAAGTCAATAACACCTGAGGAAAGAACCAAGGGGAGTGACAGATGTAAGGAAAGTAATCAAGGAGGGGATGGAGTCCAGGGGAGTGTCATGAGGTGCAGGTGCACGAGACAATGGTGACAGTTGTTTGGGATAATCAGCAGCCTAATGACCTAGAGGCCGGAGAGTGAGTATACGCGACAACAATACATGGAAACGTTGTCTGAACGTTGCAACACTGTGGCGTTAGCATTAGTATGGTTTTCCCCACGGCAGTAAAGCCAAGGAGCCTCATTAAAATTGAACAAAGCATACTCAAGCCCCTGTAGCATACATTTATGCGATACCATACTCAGCGTCTCTGTCTCCCGAAGTGGAATGACTCTGATTGTCTTCCTCGGTCTGTTATTCAAGATGCAGGAGATTAATAGAGTGGGATGAAACTCAAAGTCATGAGTCATATGCTGATTTCAGACAGACTGTCTGTTTAACCACAAACCACTTTTTCCATTCTCAACCGTTTCTAACTAAGACAAAAGCCTTAAGCATAATGGGGGAAACAACCATCTCATCTGTCCTTTCAGTTGCAAACTATAGAGACTGAAAATGTCATGCCTTTAAATAAAAACTATTGACGCACCGGTGCGTCAATCTAAATAAATCCATCAGTTTAAGCTAGGGATATCTGTTCCCTTGCATGGGCTGCATCTCAATCCACCACACCTATGAACTATTAACACAATGGTGTTCTCTGTTTTGCTCTACGACTCCCACAAGCCCCGTATGTGGGAGTCGTAGTGTCTGAACCATTTTGGCTACAAACACTGGAGAGATTCTCACGAACACGACGGTGTTCTCCGTTTTGCTCTATGACCCCCACAAGTGTCATGGGACTCGTCTGAAGGTAAACGTTAATGGGGGTTTTTAATTAATGGAAGTATGGAGGTAGTTTTGTGCCTAATATATATATATATATTATTTTCTTGAGCTCTCTTTTATCTCTCAGATATAGGACAGACACTTAAACATCTTGTTCCTTGTGAATCATTTTTGATTGTCATTTTTGCCATTTATGAATGTGTTATAGTATTAAAGACCAAATTCAATATTTTATCAAATATATTTTTTTTATACCTACAGGGGTCCTAGAATTCTAAATTAAATAACTTAATGATCCAAAGTATAACCATCTTAAAACAATTCCATATGTCAGCTTATAACCCTCCCCAACAGCTTAGACTTACATGGGTTTTAAGCTGGCTTGGAGCATTTCTGTGATCACTTGTCATAAACAACTTGTCAGACAGATAGAGACTCTATAAAGATAAACATTTATTGCTCAGATAGAATGCTTTACTTTTTAGAAGATTTTATACTGACGGAACTATGAGCTTTTAGCAGAGGATTTTTAAACCTGAAGACTTTGGCACCTTGTTTCTGTAGTTAAAGCCTTGCTGTGGCTGGTTGATTGACTGTAGTGTAAAAACCCTTCCTTTCCAAAGTCTGCCTGTAGAGCTTAGTGATGAGGAACAGCTTGCCCAGTCATTCTTACCTTCTTGGTCCGGAAGGAGGGGGAGGTGAGGAGAGGGCAGACAGAATACAGCAAGTGGCAGCAAGAAGGCAGCAAGTTTCCTCATTTATTCAATTGTATTAGTGCAGCACACTTTACAGTCTGGTTGTCATATAATATTCACATCTCCACCTCATCTGTGTATTGTTAGCTGGTATCAACTGTTTCAAATATGAAATTGTACAGCAATAAACCCATTAAAAAAATTGCACACGCACACACAAATGCACACAGACATACATGCACCCACCCAAGCACCCACCCACGCACACACCCCCCACGCACGCACACGCAAAGAGCTTTTGATGGGCTTAGCAAACTAAATGAGGCTGTTAGTAGAGGAAATCTTCTCTTTTTTTTTTCTCTCTTCTTGCTTTTTCAGGGTTGATGTAAAATGTGCAGCGTTCAGTTGCCATGGCGCCTGTTAGAGAAGAGGCCAGCAGCTATGCTATGTCCTAAACGAGCTCTATAGAATCTGACAAAATGTCCTCCAGGCTCACCTAAGTTCTACACCGAGAGCCAGTGTGCCTCTGCCTTGTGCCTTTGAACTGCTATACTGAAACTCAAGAAATCTGGGAATAGATTTGATATCTGTAATATAGATGAATTCAACAGCGTGCCTCTTTGATTTGAAAGCAAAATCGTAATGTAACCTGCATGTGTCCCTGACATGTGACATCATTATCTAGTGCTTGATGAAGAGTCTGTGTGATCCTAATATGGATGGCTGGAGGATTTGTTACCTGATCCTTTGCTTGGGCTTTCTGACAACCATCAGGTGATGAGTGCATTAGGCTGCACATTCACGTTTTACATTTGGTAAAGTAAACAAGGCTATTTATAGAACTGGATAGTAGATTTCGTACAATATTTACCCACCAGACACATCTGTGCAACCAAAGCCATAAGAATATTTTTCATTGGAGAAACAGGGCATATAGCCCAGTGCAAGTCAATAACCAGGTTTCCATCCAACCTCTTTACGGATAGTTCTTTTTTAATGACAGGCCTGATGGAAACAGAAAATGTGTCGGTAAATGTTCCAAATGTCAACAAAACAAAATACGTTAGACAAGGTCGGATCTTTTTGTGTCGGTACAATTAATTATGTGAGAAATGTAGGTGGAAACGATTTTATGCGCAAATATTGATATAATATCCATCATATCGAACTTGGAGTAACGCGATTATATGGTGTGTGGTCCTCCCACTATGATTCGGGAAAGCATGCAGTTTATTAGGCTACAGATCAAATAAATTATGATGAACTTCACAAGGTGGTGAAAGTGCACGGTGATGAGCTTGATGCTCCTTTCCAATGAACATTGAGGATCTTATTCTGGTGACATGATGATCGATGCTTGGCTGCCGTTTGACTAATAAAATCTCACTCTTTTGTCCATAACAATCTCATCATGTAGGCAATACCCTGCCAAGACCAGAGTGGGCACACTAACTATATAATTTTGTGTGAGAAAATTATCAGTAGAGTGGAAAATGCGATGGAATTTGTGGAATTTAACGGCAAAGGGTATTTTTATGTGGGAGAAAAGGAAAAGTACTACAAAAGGAAAACCAGCTACATCGTGGACACCGACGCCTTGCTTTCGGACAAGCTGAACATGTTCTTTGCCTGTTTGAGTCTGTGCCTGCTTTGAGTAGACATTTAAACGTGTTAACCCTCGCAAGGCTGCTGGCCCAGACGGCATCCCTAGCTGCGTCATCAGAGCATGTGCAGACCAGCTGGCTGGTGTGTTTACGGACATATTCAACCTCTCCCTATCCCAGTCTGCTATCCCCACATGCTTCAAGATGACCATCATTGTTCCTGTACCCAAGAATGCAAAGGTAACTGAACTAAATGACTATCGCCACATAGCAATCACTTCTGTCACCATGAAGTGCTTTGAGAGACTAGTCAAGGATCATATCACCTTCACCGTACATGTCACCCTAGACCCATTTCAATTTGCTTACCGCCCCAATAGATCCACAGCAATCGCCATAACATTGCACACTGCCCTATCCCATTTGGATAAGAGGAATAACTATGTAAGAATATTGTTCATTGACTATAGCTCAGCATTCAACACCATAGTACCCTCCAAGCTCATCATTAAGCTTGAGGCTCTGGATCTGACTCCCGCCCTGTGCAATTGGGTCCTGGATTTCCTGACGGGCTGCCCCCAGGTGATGAAGGTAGGAAACAACACCTCCACTTCACTGATCCTCAAAACTTCACAATTGAGAGCATCCTGTCGGTGCTGTATCACCACCTGGTATGGCAACTGCACCGCCCACAACCACTGGGCTCTCCAGAGGGTGGTGTGGTCTGCACAACACATCACCAGAGGCAAACTACCTGCCCTCCAGGACACCTACAGCACTCAATGTCACAGGAAGGCCAAAAAGATCATCAAGGACAACAACCACCCGAGCCACAGCCTGTTCACCCCACTATCATCCAGAAGGCGAGGTCCGAACAGGTGCATCAACGTTTGGGATCGAGAGACTGAAAAACAGCTTCTATCTCAAGGCCATCAGACTGTTAAATAGCCATCACTAGCACAGAGAGGCTGCTGCTGCATACACAGACTTGAAATCATTGGCCACTTTAATAAATGGATCACTAGTCACTTTAATAATGTCACTTTAATAATGTTCACATATCTTGCATTACTCATCTCATATGTATATACCGTATTCTATACTATCTACTGTATCTTAGTCTATGCCTCTCTGACATTGCTCGTCCATGAATTTATATATTCTTAATTCCATTCCTTTCCTTAGATTTGTGTGAATTAGGTATTTGTTGTGAAATTGTTAGATATTACATGTTAGATATTGATGCACTGTCGGAAACTAGCAGCACAAGCATTTCGCTACACCCACAATTACATCTGCTAAACACATGTATGTGACCAATAACATTTGATTTGATTCATGTGTATTTTAGATTCATGTGGTATTTTTATGTGCACTACATCACACACAGCTTTTTATCTGCAACAAGTCAATTTGATGGAAACACATCCTGGTGGGAAAATGTGCATATTATTTTTATGCAGATTTTAGAATATTCACATGAAAATCTGTCATCAATTGGATGGAAACCTAGCTACTGTTGATATCTTTAATAAACTCTGCATTTGACCTTCATGGATTGATGCTTCACTTCTGTGTGTGCTTTAATGAATACTTGTGTGTATTAGAATAATGATTTCACTAACATACGAACGAACACACTTACGTACTAACAGACAGAGACAGATCCACAGTCCCCTCCCTGATTTCATTGTGGGGAACACTTATTTATGATATGATACCTCTGAAAGTTACTCATATCAGCTAGTCATATCCTCCTCCTTAGTGATTTTCAAGAATGTAAACAGGGCAAACTAAATAATCAACTGTCACGCCCTGACTTTAGAGAGCTTTGTATGTCTCTATTTTGATTTGGTCAGGGTGTGATTTGGGGTGGGCATTCAACGTTCTTTTTTCTATGTTTTGTATTTCTTTGTTTTGGCCGGGTATGGTTCTCAATCAGGAACAGCTGTCTATCGTTGTCTCTGATTGGGAACCATACTTAGGTAGCTTTTCCCCACACGTCTTTTGTGGGTAGTTGCACTTTGTTATTTTTTGTTTCAGTGTTCAGTTTAATAAAAGTCATGAACACTTATCACGCTGCGCTTTGGTCCGATTCTTCCTCATCAGACGACGATGACCATGACATCAACACGGATCAAAGGCAACTTAATGTTGAGAGAAAAAAAAGTATGAACAGACTGAGATCAGAGATCATCCATACACAAGAAGGTAATGAGTAGCTATGGTGATGGTGTTAGGAGTCCATTCTTTTAGTAACACCACAGACTATAGAAGACTGGGACATAGGAGGAGGTAGACAGACTGCTTCCTGTTGGCCGTCTGTCCCTTATCTGTGTATCTTATACTGAGTAGATTGGGCTTCTCCCACAGATATACAGTGGGGAAAAATAGTATTTAGTCAGCCACCAATTGTGCAAGTTCTCCCACTTAAAAAGATGAGAGGCCTGTAATTTTCATCATAGGTACACTTCAACTATGACAGACAAAATGAGAAAAAAAATATCCAGAAAATCACATTGTATGATTTTTAATGAATTTATTTGCAAATTATGGTGGAAAATAAGTATTTGGTCAATAACAAAAGTTTCTCTCAATACTTTGTTATATACCCTTTGTTACCCCTGTATATGTTCTTTATATGTCAGTGATATCAGCCACTGTGCAAAGAGAAATTAAATATCTGAGCTATATGTCTATGTCTTGAAGGGCCTCCAAATACAGTAGGCCTACATTGACCTTGATACAGTATTTAGAATATCTGTTTGGAGGTTGGAGGAATTTCCCACTTTGGCCAAGGCATGTTTGTCGTGCTTGACGTTGGCCTAGTACCCTTTACAGGGAAATGGTGGTTACACTGAGACATTAAATAGGTTAGAGGAAATGTTTGGATCGTTCCATGAAATGAGTGCCTTTTGATATTTTAAGTAGACATCTTGCACCAATATTGATTTTTTAAATTCTGTTTTATTCAATGAAGTGTCCTTTAATATACACTGAGTGTACAAAACATTAGGAACACCTGCTCTTTCCATGACGTAGACTGACCAGGTAAATCCAGGTGAAAGCTATGGGGGAGGAGACAGGTTAAATAAGGATTTTTAGGAACATCAGTGTGTCAAGAACTGTAACGCTGCTGGTTTTTCATGCTCAACAGTTTCCTGTGTATATCAAGAGTGGTCCACCACCCAAAGGACATTCAGCCAACTTGACACAACTGTGGGAAGCATTGGAGTCAACATGGGCCAGCATCCCTGCGAAACACTTCAACACCTTGTAGAGTCCATGCCCTGACGAATTGAAGCTGTGAGGGCAAAAAGGGGTTCAACTCAATATTAGGAAGGTGATCCTAATGTTTGTACACTCAGTGCAGACCACATGGCAAATTCAATAAATCTGATTATTTTTTTATAAAAATAACGACTTGATAAATTGTCAAAATTCTGCATTTGACGTGTCCCTCCATGCGCCCTCTGTGACTTCTAGGATGATATTAACCCACTGAACCCCAAAATATATGCAAGTATTCACCATCATTGTAAAGCCTCATACTGTTGCTTTGACAAAAGTCATTTCTGAGGATTAGTATTTATTTCATTTGATTAGGGATTCATTTATGTTTGGCCCTCATTTAAAGGTCCACCCTTTTATGTGAACTGAACTCTCATTTTAATATGATGAAACTACCTCTGCAAAAAAATGTATTCTAAAGAAACATTGAATATCTGATTGTCAAATCATGGTGTAAACGCATGTGAGCTGGTTCTACACTTTTTGGCCATTTCCTGGTGTTTTGCGGTGGAAAACTGAGCAGGTCATGTATAACATTTCAACCCTGTTACCCATAGATAGACAGGCTAGAATGTAAAAAAATAAAATAATAATAATTAAAAAGGGGTGTAGCTTCCATTCCCCCTGTCACAAGAGGATTTATGGCTGATTTAAATTGAAATGGTCAACCATGTTACTTTATTTGGCACTTACTATAGTATTTTTTTTATTGAACTTCTTGAGATGGGAAAACGTTTTTTTTTTATGAAGTTGAACATGTACTCTTTTTGACGGAATGTTAAAATGTTTTTGTTGACCAAGATACGCATCTCAAAGGGCACCAAATTGGTGGAACACCCTGTTTATTATGAGACACTGTGACCACTGGCTAAGACCACAAAGGTGAAACTATGACGACTATGCAATGTTTAGGGCTGGATTCAATCCGAATCGCAGAAGTATCGTGGAAGGTCCGAGTTATAGCTCGACTGAAATTTAAATGCAATGTTCCGCGTTCGCGAAGACTGCATTCACGGTAAACGGCATATGTCAGCTCAATCGGATATTACTTTTACATTTTAACGTAGATCTTCCGTGATACTTCAGCGATACAGGTTGAATCCAGCCCCTTAAACGAGTATGTTGTACTGAGAAAAATCATCTTCAGTTCCTTAAGGTTCCTTGGAGAACTCTTGCTTGATAAAGAACCTTTGAGATAAGTGTGGGGTTCTTGACATGGCGTCTACAGCTCTCCAGAATTCTAAAGGTTTCTTGAACTGTATGAAACCTGCAGATGTGTCCCTTTCATAGCACACAACAAATTGGCCCATGTTAAAGGTGCAATATGCAGAAATCGCTTCGTCATTTCCTGGTTGCTAAAATTCTAATAGTTTGCCTAATTTCAGTATATGTGACAAAACAAGCAATATATATTGAGAGAGAATCAGTGTACCATCTAAACCATTGTGAAACATCTTTTCAATAACAAAAATATTGTATTTTCTGCTGTTTGAAGATGGCCAGCATCCCGAAGTCGCCTCTTCACTGTTGATGTTGAGACTGGTGCTTTGCAGGTACTATTTAATGAAGCTGCCAGTTGACTTGTGAGGCATCTGTTTCTCAAACTAGACACTCTAATGTACTTATCCTCTTGCTCTGTTGTGCACCGGGGCCTCCCACTCCTCTTTCTATTCTGGTTAGAGACAGTTTGCACTGTTCTGTGAAGGGAGTAGTGCACTGCGTTGTACGAGATCTTCAGTTTCTTGGCAATTTCTCTCATGGAATAGCCTTCATTTCTCAGAACAAGAATAGACTGACGAGTTTCAGATGAAAGTTATTTGTTTCTGGCCATTTTGAGCCTGTAATCGAAACCACAAATACTGATGCTACAGATACTCAACTAGTCTAAAGAAGGCCAGTTTTATTGCTTCTTTAATCAGAACAACAGTTTTCAGCTGCTGCTAACATAATTGCAAAACGGTTTTCTAATGATGAATTAGCCTTTTAAAATGATAAACTTGGATTAGCTGATAATGGGCTTCTGTACACCTATGAAGATATTCCATAAATAAATCTGCCGTTTCCAGCTACAATAGTCATTTACAACATTAACAAGGTCTACAATGTATTTTTGATCAATTTGATGCTATTTTAATGGGCAAAACATGTGTCTTTCTTTCAAAAACAAGGACATTTCTAGGTGACCCCAAACTTTTGAACGGTAGTGTACATTGATTGATTAATTCATCTTATGTTACTCAAGTATAAATAACATACAATTTTCTAAACTATTCCAGTCTGTTACTTGGAGGTACTGCACCCGTTACTGAAATGGTAGTTTCACTTTAGATGCTTAAGATTTGAAACTATCTTAGTCTTCCCAACCAAGGCATTCATTCTGAATGCGGGTTGTGAGTGAATAAAAATAGTAAATGTTGGATATCTTCACTCTGGCTGGATTCCAATAGGAATTACACATCACTTTGCAAGTCAGCATAATGTGACTCGCAAAGTGATGTGACCTGTATACTACAGAATGAGTTTCAGGCCACTGTCTTAGGGTAAAACTAGGCCCTCAAAAGAAGGCATTATGAAATATGCATTGCATTGTCTTAAATAATTAGCAAGAACAGTCATGGGTGGTACTGGGAACTCAATTCATTCGTATGGACCCTGGGAAATATGCAAATAAGGCTTAAGTAGGGTGACTCAATTCTGGTCCTCGAGGGCCGAAAATGTTCTGGTTTTGGATTTTTGTATGGTTCTTCCAAGACCTATCCCATTTATGGTTCTTCAGACCCTAAAATTATTCCCCTATGGCATCGCTCTCAAGAACCTTATTTGGTTCCAACTTGCACCTTTTATTTGTAAGAGTGTACACGTAAACAACGTAATCACCAGCTAACTAATCTCATTAATTAATTTAAGAAACAGGAATGGTCAGGTATTTTTTTGCAGACATGGAGAATACATTATTTATGTATGTTTTTGGCTGACCCACTAAATATAGGTGGCTAAATGTAAGTAGATATTGATTTAATTAGCAAGCTAATGCGAAGGGAGTTGTATGATTTGCTTTTGGTGGTTTTGTGTGTTTTATCCATTTCCAGAGCTGTGCCACTAGAACGAAAAGGGCCGCTCCATTTACAGTGCTTACACTGCTTACAAGTTCCATAAGGTTGACACAGAACTCACAAACAATTACTCACCCAGAACCAGGGCAGATGACTGGGCCAGATCTTCATGGTTGTGTTGAGCTCAGTTTCCCCATTGCTCCCGCCTGGGTGCTGTGTTTACTGTGCGCACCTCACATACACTGCCTTTCGAGCTGCTAGGTGTGTCCGATGCAGCAAGTTTCAAGTTTCAACGTTTTATTGTCACATGCACAGCATAGGGTAGGTGTAAAACAGTACAGTGAAATGCTTACTTGCTTGCTAGTCTGATTCGCCACGTATGTACTATTTTGTGTAGGAGTTTGTTTTATGGAGGTTTGTTTTTGAATTAATTTAAAAGGGAAAAACAAGGGCAGCACATCTTAAAGAGCCTGCGTGACACCAATGATGATGGAAACTGTCTGTCTCATGGTCAAATGGACAGCAGTCAGGTGAGCTCCTTGTTACTGGTTTGGATAAGGCATTCATGGCATTTTTCAGACACCTGAAGACAGCAACCCTGTACACTTCCGAGAAGTTTTTACAAACAAATGTGGTCATAGTTGTTTTGGTTCACTTCAGGCTATGTAATAGCAGTGTAGTTTATGTCGAACTATTTGATAAAATTAAGAAAACATTTTACTTCACTTTTACTTTAAGATTTGTCTCCCCCTCTTCCCAATGCCGGATAAATAATGCCGGGCCAGTGTATTCTTGAGAAACAACTGTGTTGTTTCTGACACAAGGGTGTGAGTGTGACAGGCATCACGCTGTTCCTGTCCTATTAAACATTCAGCTTTGTGGCTGAAAGGGCATTTGAGTCAGATTTAGTTATCAGCTCAATAAATCCTCCCACTGTTGAGCCAGGGGTTCTGAGTCTGAATTGCACTACGTGTTTAAGGGTTTAAAACTATGCTAGACTCAGGAGTCTGCTCTGAGCTCCATGTTGCAATACCTTACACTGGGATGTCATGAAGCCCAGTTCATGGAAGAGTAGACAACAATAACTTCATTAATTTAAATGGTCTGGTGGTCTATTTCAGCAGCTTATTCCAACAATGTCGTTAATAGAGCAATTATGCTCTGAGTCTGAATCTCTGTCTGAATCTATCTCAGAGTCCCAGCAGCAGCAACACTAGTTTCTTAGTTACTGTCACCAGCTAATCTTACGTTGCCAGACTTCACAGGCTCGGTGAGATTCGCCACTACGAGAGACTCCTCTTGATGGACGGGCGGGACACATAGCTGCTGGTGTGCTGAAATGTAAATAGCACTGCTGCTAACCTCTGGCCAATAATGCATCCCTAGCAGGTGGCCTAAGGTAACAGAAGAAGAGCGGAATGTAGGTAAAAGAGTCGTGCCAGACAATGCAAAGCAGGTGACGATACACCATGGAATATTGATGTAAATCTTCAGGCCACAGTGAGGGTTTGGCAGTCGGCTCGATACAGGGAGATCCAAATCTTTATACAGGTGGCATTTACCTCTACCTCCCACAACTAGACTAACTGGTATAGCCAACCTAGCATAGCTGGAGGTCCATACAGAAATGGGTTGTTGAGATCGGTGCGGAAGAACATGACTGGCCTGCACAGAGTCCTGACCTCAACCCAATCGAACACCGCCTGCGAGCCAGGGCTATCCGCCCAACATCAGTGCCCGACCTCACCAATGCTCTTGAGGCTGAATGAAAGCCAGTCCCCTCAGAATCTAGTTAATCATTTCTAAAATTGATTAAGTTGTTTTCCTCATCAATCTACACAAAATACCTCCAAATTACAAAGCCAAAACAGATTTTTAGAAATGTTTGCTAATTTAGTTGAATCACCTTTGGGAGCAATTACAGCCTCGAGTCTTCTTGGGTATGACGCTACAAGTTTGTCACACCTGTATTTGGGGAATTTCTCCCCTTCTTCTCTGCAGATCCTCTCAAGCTCTGTCAGATTGTATGGAGAGCGTTGCTGCACAACTATTTTCAGGTCTCGGATCTCTCCAGAGATGTTCAATCTGGTTCAAGTCCGGGGTCTGGCTGGGCCACTCAAGGACATTCAGAGACTTGTCCCGAAGCCACTCCTGCGTTGTCTTGGCTGTGTGCTTAGGGTCATTGTCTTGTTGGAAGGTGAACCTTCACCCCAGTCTGAGGTCCTGAGCGCCCTGGAGCAGGTTTACATAAAGGTAAACTGTACTTTGATCCATTCACCTTTGCCTCAATCCTGACTAGTTTCTCAGTCCCTATTACTGAAAAACATCCCCACAACATAATGATGCCACCACCATGCTTCACCGTAGGGATGGTGCCAGGTTTACTCCAGACGTGATGCTTGACATTCAGGCCAAAGAGTTCAATCTTGGTTTCATCAGACCAGAGAATCTTGTTTCTCATGGTCTGAGAGTCTTTAGGTTTCTTTTGGCAAATTCCAAGCGGCCTGTCATGTGCCTTTTCCTGAGGAGTGGCTTCCGCCTGGCCACTCTACCATAAAGGCCTGATTGGTAGAGTGCTGCAGAGATGGTTGTACTTCTGGAAGGTTCTCCCATCTCCACAGGGGAAGTCTAGAGCTCTGTCAGAGTGACCATCAGGTTCTTGGTCACCTCCCTGACCAAGGCCCTTCTCCCCCGATTGCTCCGTTTGGCCGGGTGGCCAGCTCTAAGAAGAGTCTTGGTGGTTCCAAACTTCTTCCATTTAAGAATGATGAAGGCCACTGTGTTCTTGGGGACCTTCAATGCTGCAGAAACATTTTGGTACCCTTCCCCAGATATGTGCCTCGACAGAATCCTGTCTCGGAGCTCTAGGGACAATTCCTTCAACCTTGGTTTTTGCTCTGACATGCACTGTCAACTGTCAACTGTGGGACCTTATATAGAGAGTTGTGCGCCTTTCCAAATCATATCCAATCAATTAAATTAACCACAGGTGGACTCCAATGAAGTTGTAGAAACATCTCAAGGATGATCAATGGAAACAGGTCTCAAGTCTCATAGCAAAGGGTCTGAATACTTATATAAATAAGGTATTCATGTTTTTTATTTTGAATACATTTGCAAAAACATCTAAACCTGTTTTCACTTTGTCATTATAGGGTATTGTGTGGAGATTGCTGAGGATTTATTTTGATTTAATCAATTTTAGAATGCAATGTAACAAAATGTGGAAAAATTCAAGGGGTCCGAATACATTCCGAATGCACTGTATGCCTTCTGGAACAATCCTTAACACAAGGTCCTTTTTCCTGGTTTGTGTTTGTTTGAACCAAAAGCTCCCAAGCAACAGCATATTATTTCTATTACAGTCCATCAGGGATACAATTACTGTAGAATGACAAAACAAATATTGTTCCAGTTTTTCTTTGAATAAAAAGGGAATCGGGCCATCTGCACTGATTTTTTTTTTACCCCACCACAATTTCAGGCAATTGTAAATGTTGTACTGTATTTCACCAGGCAATACAACATATTTTACTGGGTATTCATCCAAAATGGGAGGGAGTCCACCATAGACACGTTTTCTGGACTAAAAAGTAGCATCACAAGACCCATCCTGTCTGCTTTTCTGATTTGAAAATGAGTGCATGTGCACATGTACGTTAACTCCCTAGAGACCATTGACACAACAATATAAGTAACATAATTTAAAAAAAAATGTTTTGCATTGGATGTGTCTTAATCAGTGGAGGCTGGTGGGAGGAGGACAGGCTCATTGTAATGGCTGGAATGGAATAAATGCAACAGTATCAAACACATCAAACATATGGAAACCACATTTGACTCCGTTCCATTTATTCCATCCCAGCCATTACAATGAGCCTGTACTCCTATAGCTCCTCCCACCAGCCACCACTGGTCTCAATCCACTGCTTCCACCGATGTCGGACTTCCGCATCTGCGGTGAAAGGTGCCAGAGCTAGAGAAAGGTTTGTCAGACCATGAGACGTCCGGAAAATCTAAATTCTCACGAAAACATCTGTAGCATCAGAACGGTTTGACTTACAAACAATTAGCCAGCAGCATACCACCCTGCATCCCCCTGCTGGCGTACCTCTGAAGGTAAGCAGGGTTGGTCTTGGTTGGTCCCTGGATGGGAGACCAGATGCTGCTGGAGGTGGTGTTGGAGGGCCAGATTTAGATACTCTTTACTCTGGATCAAAAAATAATATCCCAATTCCCCAGGGCAGTGATTGGGTACATTGCCCTGTTTAGGGTGCTGTCTTTTGGATGGGATGTTAAATGGGTGTTCTGACTCTCTGTGGTCACTAAAGATCCCATTGCACTTATTGTAAGGGTGTTAACGCTGGTGTCTTGGCTAAATTCCAAATCTGGCCCGAATACCATCATGGCCACCTAATCATCCCCATCTTCCAATTGGGTCATTCATTCCCCCTCCTCTCCACATGTAACTGTCCCCCAGGTTATTGTTTTAAATGAGAATGTGTTCTCAGTCAACTTACCTGGTAAAATAAGGCTCTATGACCCCTACAATTGTCAGGGGACTCATCTGAATTCAGTGCCGTCTGGGCTACAAACTAATGTGACACCACTGTGGAAAGGGGAACACGATGGTGTTCTCTGTTTTGCTCTACAACCCCCACAAGGGTCTCAGAACTCATCTGAAGGTAACTGGTACCGGTTTTTAAAAATAAATAAAAGTTTTGTAGTTTTGTGCCGACCCAAAAACTAGGTAAACATTTGTAAAAAAATATATATAATCAATATTTGAGCTTTCTTGTGTCTGTAGATATGGGACAAACACTTCAAAACCTTGTTTTTTACTCTGTGTTTTTTAACGGTCATCTTGGCCATTTATGAATGTTTTGTTCAATGCGTTTCTCTGGGCTATAGTAGTAAAGGCCAAATTCAATATTATAATAATATTTTTTTTATATACATAGAGGGGTCCTAAAATTCCAAATCAAATAGCTAAATGATTCATAGTATGACCATCTTAAAACAACTACATACGTCAGATTAGACGCACCCCCCCCCCATGGCTTAGACTTAAACTAATTAAGTCTGAAAGCAGAACTGTCCTCCAGAGTTCAATATTTCTTTGGTTTTTAGCAATGATGTGAGAATTAATGAGAATGGGCCTTTTTACCATTGTTTCTCAAAAACATAAATGCAACACATTGTCAAGGATGATTACAGCTAATTTCCTCATTCACAAACTAAATGGCTCTAAACATGCTTGTTAAAGGGAACATCAATCTAACATTTTGTTTTCTATTAGCAGAACAACAGATCCGGTCTGCAGGCCTGTATTATTCAGGCCTGTGTATTCATGACAGCCAAGGGAAGCCAGGCCCAAAACAAAATGTATGAAGAAAAATAAAAACATATAAATAATGTTTCTTTAGTTTCTCTGTGTTTCACAAATGTCCTTCAATTTGTAGGAGGCTGAATGTATCTTATCAGAGAAAGCAGCCGAGCAAACTAAACAGAGCCCATCAGTCTCAGTATGTGTAGGGTATCTATCTAATGTTGTCTGGTCAGAAAGTTGGGAGGGAGGGAGTCCACCATAGACACGTTTTCTGGACTAAAAAGTAGCATCACAAGACCCATCCTGTCTGCTTTTCTGATTTGAAAATGAGTGCATGTGCACATGTACGTTAACTCCCTAGAGACCATTGACACAACAATATAAGTAACATAATTTAAAAAAAAATGTTTTGCATTGGATGTGTCTTAATCAGTGGAGGCTGGTGGGAGGAGGACAGGCTCATTGTAATGGCTGGAATGGAATAAATGCAACAGTATCAAACACATCAAACATATGGAAACCACATTTGACTCCGTTCCATTTATTCCATCCCAGCCATTACAATGAGCCTGTACTCCTATAGCTCCTCCCACCAGCCACCACTGGTCTCAATCCACTGCTTCCACCGATGTCGGACTTCCGCATCTGCGGTGAAAGGTGCCAGAGCTAGAGAAAGGTTTGTCAGACCATGAGACATCCCGAAAATCTAAATTCTCACGAAAACATCTGTAGCATCAGAACGGTTTGACTTACAAACAATTAGCCAGCAGCATACCACCCTGCATCCCCCTGCTGGCGTACCTCTGAAGGTAAGCAGGGTTGGTCTTGGTTGGTCCCTGGATGGGAGACCAGATGCTGCTGGAGGTGGTGTTGGAGGGCCAGATTTAGATACTCTTTACTCTGGATCAAAAAATAATATCCCAATTCCCCAGGGCAGTGATTGGGTACATTGCCCTGTTTAGGGTGCTGTCTTTTGGATGGGATGTTAAATGGGTGTTCTGACTCTCTGTGGTCACTAAAGATCCCATTGCACTTATTGTAAGGGTGTTAACGCTGGTGTCTTGGCTAAATTCCAAATCTGGCCCGAATACCATCATGGCCACCTAATCATCCCCATCTTCCAATTGGGTCATTCATTCCCCCTCCTCTCCACATGTAACTGTCCCCCAGGTTATTGTTTTAAATGAGAATGTGTTCTCAGTCAACTTACCTGGTAAAATAAGGCTCTATGACCCCTACAATTGTCAGGGGACTCATCTGAATTCAGTGCCGTCTGGGCTACAAACTAATGTGACACCACTGTGGAAAGGGGAACACGATGGTGTTCTCTGTTTTGCTCTACAACCCCCACAAGGGTCTCAGAACTCATCTGAAGGTAACTGGTACCGGTTTTTAAAAATAAATAAAAGTTTTGTAGTTTTGTGCCGACCCAAAAACTAGGTAAACATTTGTAAAAAAATATATATAATCAATATTTGAGCTTTCTTGTGTCTGTAGATATGGGACAAACACTTCAAAACCTTGTTTTTTACTCTGTGTTTTTTAACGGTCATCTTGGCCATTTATGAATGTTTTGTTCAATGCGTTTCTCTGGGCTATAGTAGTAAAGGCCAAATTCAATATTATAATAATATTTTTTTTATATACATAGAGGGGTCCTAAAATTCCAAATCAAATAGCTAAATGATTCATAGTATGACCATCTTAAAACAACTACATACGTCAGATTAGACGCACCCCCCCATGGCTTAGACTTAAACTAATTAAGTCTGAAAGCAGAACTGTCCTCCAGAGTTCAATATTTCTTTGGTTTTTAGCAATGATGTGAGAATTAATGAGAATGGGCCTTTTTACCATTGTTTCTCAAAAACATAAATGCAACACATTGTCAAGGATGATTACAGCTAATTTCCTCATTCACAAACTAAATGGCTCTAAACATGCTTGTTAAAGGGAACATCAATCTAACATTTTGTTTTCTATTAGCAGAACAACAGATCCGGTCTGCAGGCCTGTATTATTCAGGCCTGTGTATTCATGACAGCCAAGGGAAGCCAGGCCCAAAACAAAATGTATGAAGAAAAATAAAAACATATAAATAATGTTTCTTTAGTTTCTCTGTGTTTCACAAATGTCCTTCAATTTGTAGGAGGCTGAATGTATCTTATCAGAGAAAGCAGCCGAGCAAACTAAACAGAGCCCATCAGTCTCAGTATGTGTAGGGTATCTATCTAATGTTGTCTGGTCAGAAAGTTCATGACATTGTTGTAACCCATAGCATTGAATGCCAGGGTAGCCAGCAAGCATTTGGCTTCCCTTGATAATAAATGAAAAGAATAGCCAATCAGTGTTGAGCTAAACTGAGTGAGCTCAGCTGTGAATGGACCTGGCGCACCAAAAAAAAGCCTCAGCTGAAGCCAGTTTGGATTTGGCTTCAGACCAATCCCATCATAAGCCAAACATCATTATTGACAGATAAAAATTGAATTGTTGCATCTCGTTATGTTTTTGTCCTCCAGTGGCTAGGTAGCCACCGTCCCCAACCATAAATTCATACATTGTGCCCCTGGTTTGAGAGGATGGAAGTTCACTGTCTGTAGCTAGGTCCGGTCACTGTCTGCAGGCCTGACTCATGTGTGCTAATTTAAACTAGCTAGCCTGGCGTATCATTGCCCATGAAAGGAAGTTAGGCTAATAAGCAGGTATTTTAGCTAGGTAGCCTAGGACAACTAACATTTGAAGTGTGTACTGTATGACAGAATCCTAGACCATTTAGACAAAGGTAACATGAAAGAGGATGGCAAAGACGATGGTGTTTCTCTACAAGTAGGGGGAATCAACATGTTTGTCCTTGCATGCACAGACGCATACCACACACACAGAGAAATAAGTACTATGGACAACCACATATTTAGCTTACGTTGATTGGACTAAATCATCTTTGTTATCTTTTAGTTGTCACTGTTTTAGACTAAGCATAGGTGATTGGATGATGTTGAAGTTGAAATGGTGCTGGAATAGTGGGGGCAGCTCCTGTTTTTTTTGTTTTTTTTTTGCGACTTGAGGGAACTCTCCGTGGTTCCTAATCAATAGTTGTTTAGTAGTCCGAAAATGTCAGCAACATTATATTGTTTGACCATGCTGTAGGTCATGTGATTGGACAATACAGACAGATGTTGATCTCCAGTTTTGTAATGAAACAAATGTGTGGTTTAATTTATTATGCCACTGTCTTCTCATTGTCTCGGCCTTAGGCCTATATATCATGGTGTCAAGGCATATGAACTTACAGGTTATAGAGCAAACTGTAACGGAGACACTGGGAGGCGGAAAGCAGGTGGTGAATTTAATAGTACAAGAACCATGAAACGAAACAAAACAAGAGTAGCCTCTGGATGTGAAACACATAACCAATACTGCCTTGTGAACGGAACTAAGGGAGTGACAGATATGGTGGAGGTAATTAGTGACGTGATGGAGGCCAGGTGTGCCTCATAATGAGGTGCAGGTGCGCGAAACGATGTTGCCAGGCATGCGTAATGATGATTGCCCGTGCCCGTGGTTAGTAAACCGGTGATGTCCACACTGAAGAGGGGGGAGCGGGAGTAGACCTGACACAAACGCAAGTATTTAATTTTGGGGGGATTGGTTTCCCTGGTGATTTTACCCACGCATCGCTACTGGACTGAACTCCGTACTTCCACTCTCTGCCGCCCACCCTGGAATCCTTCTCTATACTAACACCTGAACAACCTGTGCTCTCCTAATGTCAGAGAAAATGTATCACGCCCACCACACTTTCCTACCCACTGTGACACAGCTGAACAAAAACATATGTCAACTCCACCGGACGAACCATGTCAAGAGACAATTCGCCACTGATCCCAAAGGGGGAAATTAGTATTTTTGTTTTTGCAAAAAAACTCCCTTTGAAAATAAGCCACTTTTGACCATTCTCTCTTTCTCATTGCTTATGTTGAGCTCCAATTGCTCCCTAGGGAAAATGATTTGTACCTTTAAAACAATTTCAGATCTTAAACATTATATCCACAATCAGAAAAAAGTATGAAGTGTAACGGATGTGAAACGGCTAGCTTAGTTAGAGGTGCGCGCTAAATAGCGTTTCAATCGGTGACGTCACTTGCTCTGAGACCTTGAAGTAGAGGGTCCCTGGTTCGTGCCCGGATATGGGCGAGGGGACGGTCTAAAGTTATACTGTTACAGAAGCACAGTAATAATACAATCTGTTGTATAAATTAACAATATCTGACATTGTACTCCCATTTTAACTTTGCTGTGTATACCAAACACCTTCCTAATTTTGAGTTTCACCCTCCCGTCAGAACAGCCTCAATTTGTGGGGGCATGGACTCTACAAGGTGTCGAAAGCATTCCACAGGGATGCTGGCCCATGTTGACTCCAATGCTTCTCACAGTTGTCAAGTTGACTGGATGTCCTTTGGGTGGAGAACCATTCTTGATACACACAGGAAACTGAGTGTGAAAAACCAAGCCGGTTTGCAGTTCTTGACACAAACCGATGTGCCTGGTACCTACTACGATACCCTGTTCAAAGACACTTAAATATTTTGTCTTGCCCATTCACCCTCTGAATGGCACACATACACAATCCATGTCTCTGTCTCAATGCTTAAAAATCCTTATTTAACCTGTGTCCTCCCCTTCATTGACACTGATTTGAAGTGGATTTAACAAGTGACATCAATAAGGGATCATAGATTTCATCTGGTCAGTGAATGTCATGGAAAGATACTAGCAATCGGGCACTTAATGTGAGCATGTGCTGCTACGCCATGGTTGTGGCTTAGTGCATGTGCCAGGAAATTAGGATACTGACTCGACATGATTCACTTTTACAAAAAAGTCAACACTACCCTCAAGGCTGCAAATCACTTTTCGTAAGAGCATGCATGAGCAGCACATTCGTTCTATTATGCACATTCCGAAAAAAATAAAGTGTCAATGAGTATTTATATCTGGTATTAATTTCGCAAGATAAGGAGGGAACCCTTCAAGCTGAGCTCCTCCATACCTGCATAGTTCTCCACTGAAATTCCTTAATCAGAGAAAGGGGAAGAAAGAGGCTGATAGTGAAGTGCCATAAATCATGCTGTATAAATAGCAACTCTCAGATCCACACTGCATAGGCACTGTTCATACCAGCGGCTTGATTATTTGGGTCAGTGGAGTTCTTGACATTTTTTAAAAAGGGGAACGCCCTCCTTCTTAAGCAGATGTGTTGCTGCAAGGAAGGTTACAAATGTGAACAAGCAGCATTTTTAGGTTTGGGTCGAGGGGCAGATTCGCCAGAGCAGTTCAGATTTTTTACTGATTTCATCTTGTTATTTGCCAAAAGTGGCTATGATGATGAAGGGTTCGGGTTGACCTCAGGTGGAGAATTGACAGAGGTGGACTGGAAATCTTTGCTCGTCATCGCTAAGAATACGTCAGCACGTGTTGCAAAAGGTTGGAATGGAGTAGAATTGCAACATAAAATGGAATTGTTTACTAATGGTTTTCATACATAATTAACATGGATATTCATACATGATGCAACAATTAGCTACTGTACACTGGATGTAACATTCTCTTCTTTGAAACTACAATATCTGTAACATCAATTGATGACACATTGTCCCCAATGGTGCAACAAACTCCACTGTTTATTCAATAGTGGGATGGCCTATTCTGGCTGGACATTAAAAAGCGGAGTGTTCCCTATCTGCTTTAGAACAGAGTCATTTTTTTTGTTTTTGTTTTCTCTCCCTGTGGCCCCATGGGGATGTGTGCATTCTCCTGCCTCTCTCAAGCCATTGCTCCCTGTTAATGAGCCATCCACATGCCAATGACACACCCGCCAGCCCTAATCAACTGGTTTGCATGGAACCCTGTATCTGCCTTGTCTTCTTTCCTAGACCCTAAACCCACCTCTCTGGTGCACCACCCACCTCACTTCACTCAAACAGCTGTAGAACCCCATACTTTGTATCAGACCACCTTGGTATATAGATGTATTCTGAATGTGTGTGTCCAGAATGATGCAGCCAGGTCATGTTTGGTCCTGGACCTCATGCATCTTTTTTAGTTTGTGTTGTGGGGAAATTACGAGTAGTTTGTTATGATAAATATAATTTAGTATGAATAATTTAGGTTATTGCAAGGTCACAGCACAGCTTTCCAAAACTGGTCTTTATGGTTACACAATTCCACCTACAGGTGGCCTATTAAATGACTGTGGTGTTATTAATAAAGCCAAAGCCTCCTCAGACTAGATCCAGAAATGTGTCAATTCATTTCAAAGATTCATCATCCACAAGGTCTCAATAATACAAATGGTTAAGGTTTCGTGCACTGAATGTGAGTACCATGTATGAGCACTCAGTAACATATTGTTACTATTACCATTGCATGAAGGTCTTTTAATAAGGTGTTATTGTGGCACATACAAACATCTACCTATCAAGCGCTCTCTCTCATGCATATTCCTGTATATTTACAGTTAATTGTATTGTTCTTTTATAGTATTACGTTCATCTAGACAGGTCCTGCTAACAAGTTGAATTGTTAATGTCAGACAAACATGTATTGTTACTTTGTAACAGTGAAGATGCATCTACACTTCGGTCCGCAGGTAGTATAACTTTTCATTACATTTCGTTATAGTACAACGGTTTGATTTGTCTTATCTTAGCAATTTCTTCTTAGCTAGCTACATAGCCGTCTTTGTATCAACGACAATTGCATATTATCGTATTTCGTCGTCCTAACGTATCTGCCCAGCAGCTAGCTAAGCAGCTAGCTAACATCCACTGTCCACTAGCACTGTAGAAACTATTACACTCAACTGAACGACTCGATTAGCGTAGTGTCAGCTAGCTACATAGTTGTCTTCGCTGTCTTCGTATCCAAGATAATTGTGCAGTCTAGAGTGTGTAGACTTAGAGTGACTATCTTAATTTACCGAGGTTAGCTAGCCAGCTATTTGTCGTCCTTAACGTAGGAAATGCTGCTAGCTAGCTAGCCAACAGCTAGCCAACCTCTACCGAATTGAACTCCAACTACCCGGTCAACATTCCGCGTCGCTCCACAGGTAGTATCACATTTTTCATTTCACTTCATTACAGTACAACGGTTTGATTTGTTTGATCGTAGCTAGCTAGCTACATAGCCGTCTTTGTATCTAAGACAATTGTGTAGCCTAGAGCGATTTTCTAGGTTAGCTGGCCAGCTATTGTCGTTCTTCTAACGTAGCTAGCCAGCTAGCCCCCGAATAGCAGCACTGTAGTAACTATTACAGTACAACGGTTTGTTTTGTTTGATCGTAGCTAGCTAGCTACATAGCCGTCTTTGTATCTAAGACAATTGTGTAGCCTAGAGCGATTTTCTAGGTTAGCTGGCCAGCTATTGTCGTTCTTCTAACGTAGCTAGCCAGCTAGCCCCCGAATAGCAGCACTGTAGTAACTATTACAGTACAACGGTTTGTTTTGTTTGATCGTAGCTAGCTAGCTACATAGCCGTCTTTGTATCTAAGACAATTGTTTAGCCTAGAGCGATTTTCTAGGTTAGCTACATCGCAGCCACTACCAGCTAGCCTACTCCAGCAGTACTGTATCATTTCAATCATTTTAGTCAATAAGATTCTTGCTACGTAAGCTTAACTTTCTGAACATTCGAGACGTGTAGTCCACTTGTCATTCCAATCTCCTTTGCATTAGCGTAGCCTCTTCTGTACCCTGTCAACTATGTGTCTATCTATCCCTGTTCTCTCCTCTCTGCACAGACCATACAAACGCTCCACACCGCGTGGCCGCGGCCACCCTAATCTGGTGGTCCCAGCGCGCACGACCCACGTGGAGTTCCTGGTCTCCGGTAGCCTCTGGAACTGCCGATCTGCGGCCAACAAGGCAGAGTTCATCTCAGCCTATGCCTCCCTCCAGTCCCTCGACTTCCTGGCACTGACGGAAACATGGATCACCACAGATAACACTGCTACTCCTACTGCTCTCTCTTCGTCCGCCCACGTGTTCTCGCACACCCCGAGAGCTTCTGGTCAGCGGGGTGGTGGCACCGGGATCCTCATCTCTCCCAAGTGGTCATTCTCTCTCTCTCCCCTTACCCATCTATCTATCGCCTCCTTTGAATTCCATGCTGTCACAGTTACCAGCCCTTTCAAGCTTAACATCCTTATCATTTATCGCCCTCCAGGTTCCCTCGGAGAGTTCATCAATGAGCTTGATGCCTTGATAAGCTCCTTTCCTGAGGACGGCTCACCTCTCACAGTCCTGGGCGACTTTAACCTCCCCACGTCTACCTTTGACTCATTCCTCTCTGCCTCCTTCTTTCCACTCCTCTCCTCTTTTGACCTCACCCTCTCACCTTCCCCCTACTCACAAGGCAGGCAATACGCTCGACCTCATCTTTACTAGATGCTGTTCTTCCACTAACCTCATTGCAACTCCCCTCCAAGTCTCCGACCACTACCTTGTATCCTTTCCCTCTCGCTCTCATCCAACACTTCCCACACTGCCCCTACTCGGATGGTATCGCGCCGTCCCAACCTTCGCTCTCTCTCCCCCGCTACTCTCTCTTCTTCCATCCTATCATCTCTTCCCTCTGCTCATACCTTCTCCAACCTTTCTCCTGATTCTGCCTCCTCAACCCTCCTCTCCTCCCTTTCTGCATCCTTTGACTCTCTATGTCCCCTATCCTCCAGGCCGGCTCGGTCCTCCCCTCCCGCTCCGTGGCTCGATGACTCATTGCGAGCTCACAGAACAAAGCTCCGGGCAGCCGAGCGGAAATGGAGGAAAACTCGCCTCCCTGCGGACCTGGCATCCTTTCACTCCCTCCTCTCTACATTTTCCTCCTCTGTCTCTGCTGCTAAAGCCACTTTCTACCACTCTAAATTCCAAGCATCTGCCTCTAACCCTAGGAAGCTCTTTGCCACCTTCTCCTCCCTCCTGAATCCTCCTCCCCCTCCCCCCTCCTCCCTCTCTGCAGATGACTTCGTCAACCATTTTGAAAAGAAGGTCGACGACATCCGATCCTCGTTTGCTAAGTCAAACGACACCGCTGGTTCTGCTCACACTGCCCTACCCTGTGCTCTGACCTCTTTCTCCCCTCTCTCTCCAGATGAAATCTCGCTTCTTGTGACGGCCGGCCGCCCAACAACCTGCCCGCTTGACCCTATCCCCTCCTCTCTTCTCCAGACCATTTCCGGGGACCTTCTCCCTTACCTCACCTCGCTCATCAACTCATCCCTGACCGCTGGCTACGTCCCTTCCGTCTTCAAGAGAGCGAGAGTTGCACCCCTTCTGAAAAAACCTACACTCGATCCCTCCGATGTCAACAACTACAGACCAGTATCCCTTCTTTCTTTTCTCTCCAAAACTCTTGAACGTGCCGTCCTTGGCCAGCTCTCCCGCTATCTCTCTCAGAATGACCTTCTTGATCCAAATCAGTCAGGTTTCAAGACTAGTCATTCAACTGAGACTGCTCTTCTCTGTATCACGGAGGCGCTCCGCACTGCTAAAGCTAACTCTCTCTCCTCTGCTCTCATCCTTCTAGACCTATCGGCTGCCTTCGATACTGTGAACCATCAGATCCTCCTCTCCACCCTCTCCGAGTTGGGCATCTCCGGCGCGGCCCACGCTTGGATTGCGTCCTACCTGACAGGTCGCTCCTACCAGGTGGCGTGGCGAGAATCTGTCTCCTCGCCACGCGCTCTCACCACTGGTGTCCCCCAGGGCTCTGTTCTAGGCCCTCTCCTATTCTCGCTATACACCAAGTCACTTGGCTCTGTCATAACCTCACATGGTCTCTCCTATCATTGCTACGCAGACGACACACAATTAATCTTCTCCTTTCCCCCTTCTGATGACCAGGTGGCGAATCGCATCTCTGCATGTCTGGCAGACATATCAGTGTGGATGACGGATCACCACCTCAAGCTGAACCTCGGCAAGACGGAGCTGCTCTTCCTCCCGGGGAAGGACTGCCCGTTCCATGATCTCGCCATCACGGTTGACAACTCCATTGTGTCCTCCTCCCAGAGCGCTAAGAACCTTGGCGTGATCCTGGACAACACCCTGTCGTTCTCAACCAACATCATGGCGGTGGCCCGTTCCTGTAGGTTCATGCTCTACAACATCCGCAGAGTACGACCCTGCCTCACACAGGAAGCGGCGCAGGTCCTAATCCAGGCACTTGTCATCTCCCGTCTGGATTACTGCAACTCGCTGTTGGCTGGGCTCCCTGCCTGTGCCATTAAACCCCTACAACTCATCCAGAACGCCGCAGCCCGTCTGGTGTTCAACCTTCCCAAGTTCTCTCACGTCACCCCGCTCCTCCGCTCTCTCCACTGGCTTCCAGTTGAAGCTCGCATCCGCTACAAGACCATGGTGCTTGCCTACGGAGCTGTGAGGGGAACGGCACCGCAGTACCTCCAGGCTCTGATCAGGCCCTACACCCAAGCAAGGGCACTGCGTTCATCCACCTCTGGCCTGCTCGCCTCCCTACCATTGAGGAAGTACAGTTCCGCTCAGCCCAGTCAAAACTGTTCGCTGCTCTGGCCCCCCAATGGTGGAACAAACTCCCTCACGACGCCAGGACAGCGGAGTCAATCACCACCTTCCGGAGACACCTGAAACCCCACCTCTTCAAGGAATACCTAGGATAGGATAAGTAATCCTTCTCACCACCCCCCCCCTTAATGATTTAGATGCACTATTGTAAAGTGGCTGTTCCACTGGATGTCAGAAGGTGAATTCACCAATTTGTAAGTCGCTCTGGATAAGAGCGTCTGCTAAATGACTTAAATGTAATGTAAATGATTTTCATTTAAGTGTGAATAACATTGGCATACACTACTAGAGCCTCTCTCTGCGCATGTCAGTTCTTAGCAAGGGTCTCATTCAGCCAGATCATTTACTGCCTTTAAAAAAATATAGCTGATATGGTTGACTTGCTTAAACAAACGTGGTTTCTACTGACAATTGAGATCTACAAACTATGGCATAAGGGGACTATGAGTGGATAAGAGGCAATCCATAAGTTCGATTAAGACATTAATGAGCGAGCTAGGACGAATGTTGTTATGAACTTGAGTGAAGACCCAAAAGCGGTTTTAACAGAAAACAGAGTTCTTTAATGAAAATACAGGAATGGCATAAATCCTCTTCCAACGATGTCAGCGGAACAAAAGAACGTTAGTATAGTGCAGGATGCTCCAGCCAGGCAGACTCCGACAGGACAGGACAAGGTGGAAGCAAACGAGACGACAGCTTGCTTCTGGCATCAAAAAACACAAATAAGAATCAGACACTGAAAGTAGCAGGAACAGAGAAAGAAATAGAGACCTAATCAGAGGGGGAAGAGAGAACAGGTGGGGAAGAGTGAAAGAGCTAGTTAGGGCAGATGTAGAACAGCTGAGGAATGAGAGACAGAGAAGGTAACCTAAAAAGACCAGCAGAGAGAGAGAATGAAGAGAAAGGACAGGAACAGACATAACAAGACATGACAGTACCCCCCACTCACCGAGCGCCTCCTGGCGCACTCGAGGAGGAAACCTGGCGGCAACGGAGGAAATCATCGATCAGCGAACGGTCCAGCACGTCCCGAGAGGGAACCCAACTCCTCTCCTCAGGACCGTACCCCTCCCAATCAACTAGGTACTGATGACCACGGCCCCGAGGGCGCATGTCCAAAATCTTACGAACCCTGTAGATGGGTGCGCCCTCGACAAGGATGGGGGGGGGAGGGACGAGCGGGGCGCGAAGAACGGGCTTAACACAGGAGACATGGAAGACCGGGTGAACGCGACGAAGATAGCGCGGGAGAAGAAGTCGCACTGCGACAGGATTAATGACCTGGGAAATACGGAACGGACCAATGAACCGCGGGGCCAACTTGCGAGAAGCTGTCTTAAGGGGAAGGTTCTGAGTGGAGAGCCATACTCTCTGACCGCAACAATATCTAGGACTCTTGGTCCTACGCTTATTAGCGGCCCTCACAGTCTGCGCCCTATTACGGCAAAGTGCCGACCTGACCCCCTTCCAGGTGCGCTCGCAACGCTGGACAAAAGCCTGAGCGGAGGGGACGCAGGACTCGGCGAGCTGAGATGAGAACAGCGGAGGCTGGTACCCGAGGCTACACTGAAAAGGGGATAGACCGGTAGCAGACGAGGGAAGCGAGTTGTGGGCGTACTCTGCCCAGGGGAGCTGTTCTGACCAAGACGCAGGGTTACGAAAAGAAAGACTGCGTAAAATGCGACCAACAGTCTGATTGGCCCGTTCGGCTTGACCGTTAGACTGGGGATGAAAGCCGGACGAGAGACTGACGGAAGCCCCAATCAAACGGCAAAACTCCCTCCAAAATTGAGACGTGAACTGCGGACCTCTGTCGGAAACGACGTCAGACGGAAGGCCATGAATTCGGAAAACATTCTCGATAATGATCTGAGCCGTCTCCTTAGCAGAAGGGAGCTTATCGAGAGGAATGAAATGAGCCGCCTTAGAGAATCTATCGACAACCGTAAGAATAACTGTCCTCCCCGCTGATGAAGGCAGTCCGGTGACAAAATCTAAAGCGATGTGAGACCACGGTCGAGAGGGAATGGGAAGCGGTCTGAGACGGCCGGCAGGAGGAGAGTTCCCAGATTTAGTCTGCGCGCAGACCGAACAAGCGGCGACAAATCGACGCGCGTCACGTTCCCGAGTGGGCCACCAGAAACGCTGGCGAATGGAAGCGAGCGTACCCCGAACGCCGGGGTGGCCGGCTAACTTGGCAGAGTGGGCCCACTGAAGAACGGCCGGACGAGTAGGAACGGGAACGAACAGAAGGTTCCTAGGACAAGCTCGCGGCGACGGAGTGTGAGCGAGTGCTTGCTTTACCTGCCTCTCAATTCCCCAGACAGTCAACCCGACAACACGCCCCTCAGGGAGAATCCCATCGGGGTCGGTGGAGACCTCAGAAGAACTGAAGAGACGAGATAAAGCATCAGGTTTGGTGTTTTTGAGCCCGGACGATAAGAAATAACAAACTCGAAACGAGCGAAAAACAGAGCCCAACGAGCCTGACGCGCATTAAGTCGTTTGGCTGAACGGATGTACTCAAGGTTCCTATGGTCAGTCCAAACGACAAAAGGAACGGTCGCCCCCTCCAACCACTGTCGCCATTCGCCTAGGGCTAAGCGGATGGCGAGCAGTTCGCGATTACCAACATCATAGTTACGTTCTGACGGCGATAAGCGATGAGAGAAAAACGCGCAAGGATGGACCTTGCCGTCAGAGAGAGAGCGCTGAGAAAGAATGGCTCCCACGCCCACCTCTGACGCGTCAACCTCAACAACAAACTGTCTAGAGATGTCAGGTGTAACAAGAATAGGTGCGGATGTAAAACGATTCTTAAGAAGATCAAAAGCTCCCTGGGCGGAAACGGACCACTTAAAGCACGTCTTAACAGAAGTAAGGGCTGTGAGAGGAGCTGCCACCTGACCGAAATTACGGATGAAACGACGGTAGAAATTAGCGAAGCCCAGAAAGCGCTGCAGCTCGACGCGTGACTTAGGAACGGGCCAATCAATGACAGCCTGGACCTTAGCGGGATCCATCTTAATGCCCTCAGCGGAAATAACGGAACCGAGAAAAGGGACAGAGGCGGCATGAAAAGTGCACTTCTCAGCCTTCACATAAAGACAGTTCTCCAAAAGGCGCTGGAGGACGCGTCGCACGTGCTGAACATGAATCGAGAGAGACGGTGAAAAAATCAGGATATCGTCCATGTAAACGAAAACAAAAATGTTCAGCATGTCTCTCAGGACGTCGTTAACTAGTGCCTGAAAGACAGCTGGAGCGTTAACGAGGCCGAAAGGAAGAACCCGGTATTCAAAGTGCCCTAACGGAGTGTTAAACGCCGTCTTCCACTCGTCCCCCTCCCTGATGCGCACGAGATGGTAGGCGTTACGAAGGTCCAATTTGGTGAAAAACCTGGCTCCCTGCAGGATCTCGAAGGCTGAAGACATAAGAGGAAGCGGATAACGATTCTTAACAGTTATGTCATTCAGCCCTCGATAATCCACGCATGGGCGCAGGGACCCGTCCTTCTTCTGAACAAAAAAAAACCCAGCTCCGGCGGGGGAGGAGGAGGAGACTATGGTACCGGCGTCGAGCGAAACCGACAAATAATCCTCGAGAGCCTTACGTTCGGGAGCCGACAGAGAGTATAATCTACCCCGGGGGAGTAGTTCCCGGAAGGAGATCAATACTACAGTCATACGACCGGTGTGGAGGGAGAGAAGTGGCCTTGGAACGACTGAACACCGTGCGCAGATCGTGATACTCCTCCGGCACCCCTGTCAAATCGCCAGGCTCCTCCTGTGAAGAAGAGACAGAGGAAACAGGAGGGATAGCAGACATTAAACAGGTTACATGACAAGAAACATTCCAGGATAGGATAGTATTACTAGACCAATTAATAGAAGGGTTATGGCGTACTAGCCAGGGATGACCCAAAACAACAGGTGTAAAAGGTGAACGAAAAATTAAAAAAGAAATGGTTTCGCTATGATTACCAGAGACAGTGAGGGTTAAAGGCAGCGTCTCACGCTGAATCTTGGGGAGAGAACTACCATCTAAAGCGAACAAGGCCCTGGGCTCCCTAACTGTCTGAGAGGAATGTCATGTTCCCGAGCCCAGGTCTCGTCCATAAAACAGCCCTCCGCCCCAGAGTCTATCAAGGCACTGCAGGAAGCAGATGAACCGGGCCAGCGGAGATGGACCGGAAAGGTAGTGCGTGATCCAGAAGGAGAGGCCTGAGTAGTTGCGCTCACCAGTAGCCCTCCTCTTACTGATGAGCTCTGGCCCTTTACTGGACATGAGGTGACAAAATGACCAGCGGAGCCGCAGTAGAGACAGAGGCGATTGGTGATTCTCCGATCCCTCTCCTTGGCCGAGATGCGAATACCCCCAGCTGCATAGGCTCAGCATCCGAGCCGGCGGAGGAGGGTGGCAGTGAAGCGGCAGGTGGCAGTGATGTGGAGAGGGGAGCAACGGAGAACGTGAGCTCCTTTCCACGAGCTCGGCGACGAAGATCAAACCGTCGCTCTATGCGAATAGCGAGAGCTATTAAGGAGTCCAGACTGGAAGGAACCTCCCGGGAGAGGATCTCATCCTTAACCTCGACGTGGAGACCCTCCAGAAAACGAGCGAGCAAAGCCGGCTCGTTCCAGTCACTAGAGGCAGCGAGAGTGCGAAACTCAATAGAATAATCCGTTATGGATCTATTCCCCTGACATAGGGAAGACAGGGCCCTGGAAGCCTCCTCGCCAAAAACAGAACGGTCAAAAACCCGTATCATCTCCTCCTTAAAGTCCTGATACTGGTTAATACACTCAGCCCTCGCCTCCCAGACTGCCGTGCCCCACTCACGCGCCCGTCCGGTAAGGAGAGAAATGACGTAGGCGATGCGGGCTGCGCTCCTGGAGTAAGTGTTGGGCTGGAGAGAGAACACCACATCACACTGAGTGAGGAATGAGCGGCACTCAGTGGGCTCCCCAGAGTAACACGGCGGGTTGTTGATCCTGGGCTCCGGCGACTCGGAAACCCTGGAAGTGGGCGGTGGATCGAGGTGGAGTTGGTGAACCCGTCTTGTGAGGTCGGAGACTTGGACGGCCAGGGTCTCAACGGCAAGTTGAGCAGCAGACAATTCCTCCTCGTGTCTGCCTAGCATCGCTCCCTGGATCTCGACGGCGGAGTGAAAAGGGTCCGGAGCCGCTGGGTCCATTCTTGGTCTGATTCTTCTGTTATGAACTTGAGTGAAGACCCAAAAGCGGTTTTAACAGAAAACAGAGTTCTTTAATGAAAATACAGGAATGGCATAAATCCTCTTCCAACGATGTCAGCGGAACAAAAGAACGTTAGTATAGTGCAGGATGCTCCAGCCAGGCAGACTCCGACAGGACAGGACAAGGTGGAAGCAAACGAGACGACAGCTTGCTTCTGGCATCAAAAAACACAAATAAGAATCAGACACTGAAAGTAGCAGGAACAGAGAAAGAAATAGAGACCTAATCAGAGGGGGAAGAGAGAACAGGTGGGGAAGAGTGAAAGAGCTAGTTAGGGCAGATGTAGAACAGCTGAGGAATGAGAGACAGAGAAGGTAACCTAAAAAGACCAGCAGAGAGAGAGAATGAAGAGAAAGGACAGGAACAGACATAACAAGACATGACAGAATGTAGTCAATATAACTATTTGTTGAGCACTTTTGAAATGTACAGTGACAGAATTCAGAACATTGGTCATTCTTACAGTATTGTCCCTGTAGACCAAGTCAAAACCGTAGGATAAATAGAGGGGCTATGTAAGCAGACAATGAAAGCGCTTACAATATTCAATGATTACATTTCTCTGAAACAGGCTAAAGGCTACATGTGCACCACCAAGTCAGAAAAGTAGACTAGGTTATGAGGGGAAAAGGGACCAAATGTTTAGGGTGACGCACATAGACTACTATCAGCTTACTACATGACATACACTTAGTATTTCTTCATTAGCTACAGTATACATATCTCCTTGGCATATTACAACATTTATGCAGCAGCATTCAATACATTTTTGGAGTCAACTTGTTGTGCTGTGCTCACTTGAACAAGGTGGCGCAGCGGTCTTTCTTGTGGGAAAATTTTGTCATCAAACTTTGCCATCAAAGTCTGGCATTCTCCGGATTTATGGTGCTTTCAAGACAACTGGGAACTCTGGAAAAAAAACAACGTTGAATCATGACATCAGTGCTCTTCAGAAAGAGGCCTGGGTTCCCGACTTGGAATACTGAGTTGGATGACCATTCAGAATGTATTTTCAGTTGGAGCTAGTCATTCTGGATTGACAGCATGGCCAACGTATTGAATATTTTCTGGCCCATGGTGTTGCATGTGAATGTTTATCCTTTGAAGCTTGGAAAAGAGACCCTTCAACACAGACTTGGACCACACACCCACTCCATTGAATAGCAGGCTAGTGATTGCTTGCAGTTAGCCACTGATTCCTTCCAAACCACCTATTGTTGAATTTGTGATTTTCAACTTGTGTAATGTTCATGTCCAATGGCCGATGAGCACCAGTACGTTTTCTCTATAATTTATCTTCGTATGACAAGGGTTGAAAAGGATTTTCCAGTAGATTGTTGACTTGATTCATGATGAACATGATGATGAACATGATGAACATTCTTTGCTAGCAAAGAATTAGAAAGTATGACATTGACATGATCAGTCCAATCAAGGATAAGGTAGATATAACATGATTTGACATTTTATCTGTGGCCTTCTTGGATGGGCACTTCTAATGTACCTCTATGGCAGCACTTGAATTTAAGCTCTACCTGTAGAATTTGCGGTGTAGCACTCACGTCAAGAATTGCATTTGGCAAAAGGCTCGGCACAGGCATACTCAGGTTGACTGGCTATCATTCAGGCAAATGAGAAATAAGTGCACTCAGGCTATCCGGAAGGCCAAAGTTCTTTAAGGAGCAGTTCTCTCTCTGTGGGTCTAACCCCAAGAAGTTCTGGAAAATGATTAAAGACCTGGAGAATAAACCCTCCTCCTCACAAATTCCCATGTCCCTTAATTTTGATGATGTGGTTGTTACTGACAAGAGGTACGTGGCTGAGCTCTTCAATCACCACTTCATTAAGTCAGGATTCCTATTTGACTCAGCCACGACTCCTTGCCCATCCAACATTTCCTCATCTCCCACCCCTTCTAATGCAACTAATCCCGATGCTTCTCCATCTTTTTCCCCTACCTCGCTACAAAGTTTCTGCCTGCAGGCAGTCATTGAGTCTGAGGTGCTAAAGGGGCTCCTTAAACTTGACCCCAAAAAAACATCTGGATCAGATGGTTTAGACCCTTCTTCTTTGAGGTTGCTGCCCCTATCATCGCTAAGCCTATCTCCAACCTTCTTAACCTGTCTCTCATTCTGGGGAGGTTCCCATTACTTGGAAGGCAGCCACAGTTCATACTTTATTTAAGTGGGAGATCAAGCTGATCCTAACTGTTATAGGTCTATTTTGCCTTGTTTATCAAAAGTGTTGGAAAAACTTGTCAATAATTAACTGACTGGCTTTCTTGATGTCTATAGTATTCTCTCGGGTATGCAATCTGGTTTCCACTCAGGTTATGGATGTGTCACTGCAACCTTAAAGGTCCTCAATGATGTCACAATTGCCCTTGATTCTAAGCAATATTTTGCTGCTATTTTAATTGACTTGGCCAAAGCTTTTTTATACGGTAGACCATTCCATTTTTGTGGGCCAGCTAAGGAGTATTGGTGTCTCTGAGGGGTCTCTGGCCTGGTTCGCTAACTACCTCTCTCAAAGAGTGCAGTGTATAAAGTCAGAAAATCTGCTGTCTCAGCCACTGCCTGTCACCAAGGGTGTACCCCAAGGCTCAATCCTAGGCCCCACACTCTTATCTTATCAATTTACATCAACAACATAGCTCAGGCAGTAGGAAGCTCTTTCATCCATGTATATGCAGATGATAGTCTTATACTCAGCTGGCCCCTCCTCAGATTTTGTGCTAAATGCTCTACAACAAATCTTTCTTAGTGTCCAACAAGCTTTCTCTACTCTTAAGTCCCCTTTTGAAAGGAAATGCTGTAGGAATGCTCATTCAGCCGGCAGAAACTTTCAACCGGTTCTCCCCATTTAAGCAACGGGTCAGAGTCAGAGGTCGAGCCTTCTCTGGTCTCTCCTCCTCCCGTTATGAGGTCTGAGACGCCTACGCCTCCCACCATTAGCTCTGACAAATTGAAAAGCCCTGTCATTGGCGACTCCATTACCAGTAGCATTAGACTTAAAACAAATCATCCAGTGATCATACACTGTTTACCAGGGGGCAGGGCTACCGACATTAAGGCTAATCTGAAGATGGTGTTGGCTAAGGCTAAAACTGGCGAGTATAGGGATATTGTTGTTCATGTTGGCACCAACGATGTTCGGAAGAAACAGTCAGAGGTCAACAAGTGCAACATAGCTTCAGCGTGTAAATCTGCTAGAAAGATGTGTCGGCATCGAGTAATTGTCTCTGGCCCCCTCCAAGTTAGGGGGAGTGATGAGCTTTACAGCAGAGTCTCACAACTCAATCGCTGGATGAAAACTGTTTTCTGCCCATCCCAAAAGATAGAATTTGTAGATAATTGGCCCTCTTCCTGGGACTCACCCACAAACAGGACCATGCCTGGCCTGCTGAGGAGTGACGGACTCCATCCTAGATGGAGGGGTGCTCTCATCTTATCCACAAACATAGACAGGGCTCAAACTCCCCTAGCTCCACAATGAGATAGGGTGCGGGCCAGGCAGCAGGCTGTTAACCAGCCTTCCAGCTTAGTGGAGTCTGCCACTAGCACAGTCAGTGTAGTCAGCTCAGCTATCCCCATTGAGACCGTGTCTGTGCCTCGATCTAGGTTGGGAAACACTAAACATGGCGGTGTTTGCCTTAGCAATCTCACTGTAATAAAGACCTCCTCCATTCCTGTCATTATTGAAAGAGATTGTGATATCTCACATCTCAAAATAGGGCTACTTAATGTTAGATCCCTCACTTCCAAGGGAGTTATATTCAATGAACTAATCTCAGATCATAATCTTGATGTAATTGGCCTGACTGAAACATGGCTTAAGCCTGATGAATTTACTGTGTAAAATGAGGCCTCTCCTCCTGGTTACACTAGTGACCATATCCCCACGCATCCCGAAAAGGCGGAGGTGTTGCTAACATTCACAATAGCAAATTTCAATTTACAAAAGAAAACAACGCGTTTTCGTCTTTTGAGCTTCTTGTCATGAAATCAGTGCACACTACTCAATCACTTTTTCTAGCTACTGTTTACAGGCCTCCTGGGCCATATACAGTGTTCCTCAGTGAGTTCCCTGATTTCCTATCGGACCTTGTAGTCATGGCAGATAATATTCAAATTGTTGGTGACTTTAATATTCACATGGAAAAGGCCACAGACTCACTCCAAAAGGCTTTCGGAGCCATCATTGACTCAGTGGGATTTTCCAACATGTCTCCGTTCCTACTCACTGCCACAGTCATACTCTGGACCTAGTTTTGTTCCATGGAATAAATGTTGTGGATCTTAATGTTTTTCCTCATAGTCCAGGATTATCGGACCACTATTTTATTATGTTTGCAATTCCAACAAATAATCTGCTCAGACCCCAACCAAGGATGATCAAAAGTCGTGCTATAAATTCTCGGATAACCCAAAGATTCCTAGATGCCCTTCCAGACTCCCTCCACCTTCCCAAGGATGTCAGAGTACAAAAATCAGTTAACAACCTAACTGAGGAACTAAATTTAACCTTGCGTAATACTCTAGATGCAGTTGCACCCTTAAAAACTAAAAACATTTGTCATAAAAAACGAGCTCCCTGGTATACAGAAAATACCTGAGCTCTGAAGCAAGCCTCCAGAAAATTGGAACGGAAATGGCGCTACACCAAACTGGAAGTCTTCCGACAAGCTTGGAAAGACAGTATCGAAGAGCCCTCACTGCTGCTCGATCATCCTATTTTTTTCCAACTTAATTGAGGAAAATAAGAACAATTCAAAAAATTCTGTTTGATACTGTCACAAAGCTAACTAAAAAGCAGCATTCCCCAAGAGAAGATGGCTTTCACTTCAGCAGTGATAAATTCATGAACTTCTTTGACGAAAAGATCATGATCATTAGAAAGCAAAATACGGACTCCCCTTTAAATCTGCGTATTCCTCCTAAGCTCAGTTGTCCTGAGTCTGCACAACACTGCCAGGACCTAGGATCAAGGGAGATACAAGTTTTTAAATACTATATCTCTTGTCACGTTGATGAAAATAATCATGGCCTCTAAACCTTCAAGCTGCATACTGGACCCTATTCCAACTAAACTACTGAAAGAACTGCTTCCTGTGCTTGGCCCTTCTATGTTTAACATAATAAATGGCTCTCTTATCCACCAGATGTGTACCAAACTCACTAAAAGTGGCAGTAATAAAGCCTCTCTTGAAAAAGCTTAACCTTGACCCAGAAAATATAAAAAACTATCGGCCTATATCAAATCCCCCATTCCTCTCAATTTTGTTGTCACCACTTTCCTGAAGACAAACAATGTATATGAAACGCTTCAGTCTGGTTTAGACCCCATCACAGCACTGAGATTGCACTTGTGAAGGTGGTAAATTACCTTTTAATGACGTCAGACCGAGGCTCTGCATCAGTCCTCGTGCTCCTAGACCATAGTGCTGCTTTTGATACCACCGATCACCACATTCTTTTGGAGAGGTTGGAATCCCAAATTGGTCTACACGGACAAGTTCTGGCCTGTTTTACATCTTATCTGTGGAAAGATATCAGTTTGTCTCTGTGGATGGTTTGTCCTCTGACAAATCAACTGTAAATGTTGGTGTTCCTCAAGGTTCCATTTTAGGACCACTATGGTTTTCACTATATATTTTACCTCTTGGTGATGTCATTTGGAAACCATAATGTTAACTTTCACTGCTATGCGGACGGCACACAGCTGAACATTTCAATGAAACATGACGAAGCCCCAAAATTACCCTTCCTGGAAACCTGTGTTTCAGACATGAGGAAGTGGATGGCCTCAAATGTTCTACTTTTAAACTCAGACAAACAGAGATGCTTGTTCTAGGTCCCAAGAAACAGAGATCATCTGTTGAATCTGACAATTAATCTTGATGGTTGTACAGTCGTCTCAAATAAAACTGTGAAGAACCTCAGCGTTATTCTGAACCCTGATCTCTCTTTTGACAAACATATCAAGACTGTTTCAAGGACAGCTTTTTTCCATCTACGTAACATTGCAAAAAACAGAAACTTTACGTCCAAAAATGATGCAGAAAAATGTATCATGCTTTTGTCACTTCTAGGTTAGACTACTGCAATGCTCTACTTTCCGACTCCCTAGATAAAGCACTAAATAAACTTCAGTTAGTGCTAAACACAGCTGCTAGAATCTTGACTACAACCAAAAAATGTGATCATATTACTCCAGTGCTAGCCTTTCTACACTGGCTTCCTGTTAAGCCAAGGGCTGATTTCAAGGGTTTACTGCTAACCTACAAAGCATTACATGGGCTTGCTCCTAACTATCTTTCCGATTGGGCCCTGCCGTACATACCTACATGTACGCTACAGTCACAAGACGCAGGCCTCCTAACTGTCCCTAGAATTTCTACGCAAACAGCTGGAGGCAGGGCTTTCTCCTATAGAGCTCCATTTTTATGGAATGGTCTGCCTATCCATGTGATAGACTCGGTCTCAACCTTTACGTCTTTATTGAAGACTCATCTCTTCAGTAGGTCCTATGATTGAGTGTAGTCTGGCCCAGGAGTGTGAAGGTGAATGGAAAGGCACTGGAGCAACGAACCACCCTTACTGTCTCTGCCTGGCCGGTTCCCCTCTCTCCATTGGGATTCTCTGCCTCAAACCCTATCACAGGGGCTGAGTCACTGGCTTACTGGTGCTCCTTCATGCTGTCCCTAGGAGGGCTTCGTCACTTGAGTGGGTTGAGTCACTGACGTGTTCTTCCTGTCCGGTTTGGCACCCCCCTCGGGTTCTTGCCATGGGGGAGATGTTTGCGGGCTTTACGCTGCCTTGTCTCAGGATAGTAAGTTGGTGGTTGTCGATATCCCTCTAGTGGTGTGGGGGTTGTGCTTTGGCAAAGTGGGTGGGTTTATATCCTGCCTGTTTGGCCCTGTCCGGGGGTATCGTCGGACGGGGCCACAATGTCTCCTGACCCCTCCTGTCTCAGTCTCCAGTATTTATGCTGCAATAGTTTTTGCTGGGGGGCTACGGTAAGTCTGTTATATCTGGAGTATTTGTCCTGTATTATCCGGTGTCCTGTGTGAATATAAGTGCTCTCTCGCTCTCTCCGGCCTGATGACTCCTTGCTGTTCCCAGTCCACCTGGTCGTGCTGCTGCTCCAGTTTCAACTGTTCTGCCTGTGGCTATGGAACCCTGACCTGTTCACCGGACGTGATACCTGTCCCAGACCTGCTGTTTTCAACTCTTTAGAGACAGCAGGAGTGGTAGAGAAACTCTGAATGATCAGCTATGAAAAGCCAACTGACATTGTTGCACCCTCTACAACCACTATGATTATTATTATTTTACACTGCTGGTCATCTATGAACAGTTGAACATCCTGGCCATGTTATGTTATAATCTCCACCCAGCACAGCCAGAAGAGGACTGGCCACACCTTGTAGTCTGGTTCCTCTCTAGGTTTCTTCCTACGTTCTGGCCTTTCCAGGGAGTTTTTCCTAGCCACTGTGCTTCTACACCTGCATTGCTTGCTGTTTTGGGTTTTAGGCCGGGTTTCTGTACACACTTTCTGACATCAGCTGATGTAAGAAGGGCTTTATAAATTTGATTGAATTTGATCTCAACCTTGTTCTGAACACCTCCAAAACAAAGGTCATGTGGTTCGGTAAGAAGAATGCCCCTCCTCCCACAGGGGTTATTACTACCTCTGAGGGTTTAGAGCTTGAAGTTAGTCACCTCATACAATTCCATGGGAGTATGTCTAGACAGTGCACTGTCCTTCGTTCTTCTCTCAGCACATATCAAAACGGCAGGCTAAAGTTAAATCTAGACTATCCTCTATTGTAATCACTCCTCTTTCACCCCAGCTGCCAAACTAAACCTGACTCATATGACCATCCTACCCATGACAGATTATAGCGACATAAGGGTGCTCTCGAGCGGCTCGATATCCATTCAGCCATCAGATCTGCCAGCAATGCTCCTTATAGGACACATCACTGCACTCTGTACTCCTCTGTAAACTGGTCATCTCTGTATACCCGTCGCAAGACCCACTGGTTGATGCTTATTTATAAAACCCTCTTAAGCCTCACTCCCCCCTATCTGAGATATCTACTGCAGCCCTCATCCTCCACATACACACCGGTTTTGCCAGTCACATTCTGTTAAAGGTCCCCAAACCACACACATCCCTGGGTCAACCTGCAACAAACACTCAAACTGAATAGTAGACTCAGTCATGGACACTTACTGACAGTTGTGGCTGCTTTGCGTGATGTATTGCTGTCTCTACCTTCTTGCCCTTTGTGCTGCTGTCTGTGCTAAATAATGTTTGTACCATGTTTTATGCTGCTACTATATTGTTGCTACCATGCTGTGTTGTCATATGTCGCTGTCTTGCTATGTTGTTGTCTTAGGTCTCTCTTTATGTAGTGTTGTGTTCTCTCTTGTTGTGATGTGTGTCTTGTCCTATATTTATATTGTATTTATTTTAATCCCCGGCCCCGTAGGATGCCCTTTGCCTTTTAGTAGGCCATCATTGTAAATAAGAATTTGTTCGTAACTGACTTGCCTAGTTAAATAAAGGTCAAATTACATTTAAAAAAGTAGTGTCCCCATTTGTGACAGAACACTGAGCCAATCACAGTGCAACTAAAGAACAATATTACCAACCTCTATGCTCCACATTTTCCAGCTGGCTGCCCCACCACCACAGAAAGCACTGATCTAGGCTGAAACACTTGCATTTTGGAGCTGCCTTACTAAAGAAAGCAAAAAAGAGACCATGTTTGTATACAGCTTTATTAACTCAATTATGTGTTGTTGTTCTTTTACATAGTTTGCAAACTGATATGTGACACATATTAATGCCAAAATAACATGCAAAACAACAGGCTCTGCCCCGCCTGCCCTGAACGATGAGTCGCCACTGATGTAGTTACTCTTTCAGAGAGCGGAGAAAAATAAAAACAGCGCTCCAGATCCAGCTGGCATAGGTCTGATCCAGCTGGCATAGGTTTTGTTAATTTCCAGAGCGTTTTTGGCTGTGACCGTGCCCTTCGCCACCTATGTGAAGCTAGCCACAATAACAATTAAGTTCAATAGCGGAATAGCGCGTTGTATTCAAAAGAAAAGTCCCTAATTGAAATTGACGCAAATTATACAAATAGTGGAATCATATTTATACTATAATACTAAACAATGCTGGAATGTTATATAAATTCCACAACTACAATAATTAGTATATTTGGAGAAAAAAAATCTGTTGAAATCTCACTGTGAATGTATTAGACTTCAGAATTGCATTGGGGGCATACTTACATTTTACTGTAAGCCTTACCTATGGATTATGGATCCATGCAATGGGGTATAAGTCTACTCAGTGACACCCACGTAACACAACTCTGAAGATTTTTACACACATACTAGCGCTGTCGCTGTTGCAGGACTTTGACTGGGAAATCACCTTCCCAGGCAGCCTGTTGTGCGTATTGAATATTCATATTGTACTCTATAGCCTTACCTACTGATTAGAGGTGGGTGGGAGGAGCTATAGGAGGATGGGCTCATTCTAATGGCTGGAATGAAATACATGGAATGGAGTCAAACATGTGGATTCCAAATGTTTGTTTATGATACGGTTCCATTAATTCCATTCCAGCCATTACAATGAGCCCGTCCTCCTATAGCTCCTCCCACCAGCCTCCTCTGGTATGAATTGTGGCTCAGTGAAATGGGGTAACAGTCTACTACTCAGTGCCACCCACAAAACACAATTGTGAATTGTTTACACAAATATTAGTGTGGTCCCACTGGCCACAAACTGCTTGAATCAATGTTGTTAAAACGTATTTTGTTAACTAGTGTGACTTGTAATCTATGTGGAAAATACTCTTGATTTGATTTTTTTTTATCAAACTGTTGTTTTGAGGGTTAAATTTAAACCACAGAATTAGGTTATTATGGTATCCAAATTTTAACATACTTTATACAAGGTTTGTCTATGTTAAATTTGTACCAAGGTCACATGTTCAACGTTATATCCACTATCAGAAAAAACAATGGGCTGGACAGCACATCCTACTGGAGAAATTATCTATTTACACCTACTGTTGGTCTCCTATCCAGGGTTTTAACCAAGCCCAGCTTTGATATTTGTCACTGAGTATTACCTATGTGCTATCGTGAGAATGATTTGTTGAGAGATCTCCACTTAAAAAGTAAATAGACCACTGCGCCACTCAGGAGACCCTAAGGCACTGCACCTCAGTGCTAGCTGTGCCACTAGAGATGCTGGTTCGAGTCCAGGCTCTGTCGCAGCAGGCCGTGAACGGGAGACCCATGGGGTGGCGCACAATTGTTGCAGCGAAGGGACAAGACTGTAAATACCAATTGGATACCACAAAATTGGAGAGAAAAAGGGGTAAAAAATAAAATAAAATAAAAAATAAGAAAATATTACAAATGAGAAAAAAGTAAATAGAGTCACTGTTGCTATTATCACTATATTGATTAAATTCAACCCAGTATTCAACTGAAAATAGACAATACATATAGAACTAGGGATTCAAGCTCTGGTTGATTTTAACAATGATATTTCGTGATGTTGAATTGTTTGGTTGTCAACACAACCAAATATCAAAATTTTGAAGGAGATGTATCTTCTGCTTGGATAGTTAATTATACTGAACAAAAAATATAAACACAGCATGTAAAGTGTTGGTTACATGTTTCATGAGCTGAAATAAAAGATCCCAGAAATGTCCCATATGCACAAAAAGCTTAGTTCTCTCAAATGTTCTGCACACATTTGTTAACATCTCTGTTAGTGAGCATTATCTCATTTGCCAAGATAGTCCATCCATCAAACAGGTGTGCCATATCAAGAAGCTGATTAAACATCATGATCATTACAGAGGTGCACCTTGTGCTGGGGACAATAAAAGGCCACTCTAAAATGTGCAGTTTTGTCACACAACACAATGCCACAGAAGTTTTCAAGAAGCGTGCAATTGGCATGCTGACTGCAGGAATGTCCACCGGAGCTGTTGACAGAGAATTGAATGATCGTTTCTCTACCATAAGCCATTGTATAGAGAATTTGGTAGTACGTCCAACTGGCCTCACAACTGCAGACTACGTGTAACCACGCCAGCCCAGGACGTCCACATCCAGCTTCTTAACAGACGGGATCATCTGAGGCCAGCCACCCGGACAGCAGATGAAACTGAGGAGTATTTCTGTCTGTAATATAGCCCTTTTGTGGGGAAAAACTCATTCTGATTGGCTGAGCCTGGCTCCCCAGTGGGTGGGCCTATGCCCTCCCAGGCCCACCCATGGCTGTGCACCTACCCAGTCATGTGAAATCCATAGATTAGGGCTTAATGAATTTATTTGAATTAAAACCTCTACAGGATTGGTGGGTCCCCCATGGGACAGTTGAGCTAACATAGGCTAATGTGATTAGCATGAGGTTTTAAGTAACGCTGGAGTCCTGTGTTTAAGACATAAGGAAGTGGATGGCTGCAAATGTTCTACTTTTAAACTCGGACAAAACAGAGATGCTTGTTCTAGGTCCCAAGAAACAAAGAGACCATTGGTTGAATCTGACAATTAATCTTGATGGGTGTTACAGTCGTCTCAAATAAAATTGTGAAGGACCTTGGCGTTACTCTGGACCCTGAATTCTCTTTTGACGAACATATCAAGACTGTTCAAGTACAGCTTTTTTCCATCTACGTAACATTGCAAAAATCAGAAACTTTCTGTCCAAAAATTATACAGAAAAATGTATCCATGCTTTTGTCACTTCAAGGTTAGACTACTGCAATGCTCTACTTTCCAGCTACCTGGACAAAGAACTAAATAAACCTCAGTTAGTGCTAAACACAGCTGGTGCTCTTCCATGCCGTCCCTAGAAGGAGTGCGTCACTTCAGTGGGTTGAGTCACTGACGTGATCTTCCTGTCTGGGTTGGCGAATCCCCTTGGGTTGTGCCGTGGGGGAGATCTTTGCGGGCTCTACTCGGCCTTGTCTCAGGATGGTAAGTTGGTGGTTGAAGATATCCCTCTTGTGGTGTGTGGGCTGTGCTTTGGGAAAGTGGGTGGGGTTATATCCTGCCTGTTTGATCCTGTCCAGGCATATTGTCGGATGGGGCCACAGTGTCTCCCGACCCCTCCTGTCTCAGCCTCCAGTAGTTTTGCTGCGGTCGGTTGTGTCGGGGGGGCTACGGTCAGTCTGTTATATCTGGAGTATTTCTCCTGTCTTATCTGGTGTCCTGTGTGAATTTAAGTTCTCTCTCTCGCTCTCTCACTCACTCTCTCGCTATCGGAGGACCTGAGCGCTGGGACCATGCCTAAGTACTACCTGGCCTGATGACTCCTTGCTGCTCCAGTTTCAACTGTTCTGCCTGCGGCTATGGAACCCTGACCTGTTCCAGACCTGCTGTTTTCAACTCTCTAGAGACAGCAGGAGCGGTAGAGATTCTCTGAATGATCGGCTATGAAAAGCCAACTGACATTTCCTCCTGAGGTGCTGACCTGTTGTACCCTCAACATCCACTGGGATTATTACTATTTGACCCTGCTGGTCATCTATGAACATTTGAACATCTTGTCCATGTTCTGTTATAATCTCCACCCAGCACTGTCAGAAGAAGACTGGCCACCCCTCATAGTCTGGTTCCTCTCTAGGTTTCTTCCTAGGTTCTGGCCTTTCTAGGGATTCACCGTGCTTTTACACCTGCATTGCTTGCTGTTTGTGGTTTTAGGCTGGGTTTCTGTACAGCACCTTGAGATATCAGCTGATGTAAGAAGGGCATTATAAATACATTTTATTTGATGAGGTTGTAATTAACAAGAACATTTCCCAGGCCATAGACATATCTGATATTGGCAGAAAGCTTAAATTCCTGTTAATCTGACTGCACTGTCCAATTTACAGTAGCTATTACAGTGAAATAATACCATGCTATTGTTTGAGGAGAGTGGACAGTTTTGGACATTAAAACAAATTAGGCACACTTGGGGAGACTTGATACAACATTTTGAACAGAAATGCAATGGTTCATTGGATCAGTGTGCACACACACACTGCTGCCATCTAGTGGCCAAAATGTAAATTGCACCTGGGCTGGAATAATACATTAGGGCCTTTCTCTTGCATTTCAAAGATGGTACAAAAAATATATATGTATTATCTTTGACCATATCTGTGTTATATTATCCTATGTTAATTTCACATTTCCACAAACTTCAAAGTGTTTCCTTTCAAATGGTATGAAGAATTTGCATATCCTTGCTTCAGGTCCTGAGCTACAGGCAGTTACATTTGGGTATGTCATTTTAGGCGAAAATGGAAAAAAAGGGGTGGATCATTATATGAACTGTAACTCAGTAAAATCATTAAAAATGTTGCATTCATATTTTTGTTCAGTATAGTTTGGCTTTAATGCCAGTTTGTCTACAAATTAATAATTGATGTGATGGATTCAAATCTGCATCAAAAATCTAAGTTAAAGAATAGGAATAAAACAAATTACACTTGATTTAAAGTGCATATATTTTATATTTGATTTAGTCCTATTCTTAAACTTAGATTTTTGGTTGAGACGGTGACGTGGCATATAATGGAACTATCCAAGCAGAAGAGAAATCTCCTTCAAATGTTGACATTTGGTTGCTTTGACAACCAAACACAATGAATATATCACTTTTGAAATAACATAGATTTAGCCAATGAACTTGTTGACAAGTTAACAAATGAGATGTTGGATTCACATCTCCAACTTAACCAAAAATAAAAGTTAAAGAATGGGATTAAACCAGTAGCTCAGATGGAACTATCCAAGCAGTAGATACAGCGATTTTCAATTTTGATATTTGGTTGTGTTGTCAACCAAAAAGAATTCAATATTACTTTTGTAAAACAGTAAATAGCCTAAAGTTATCTTACAAACTAATGTAACATTCAACCTTAAAATAAGTAACACATCCATAGCCACATTTTCTTATGTAATCACCTGCATCATGTCTTTTTATTGTAATCTAAACTGCAATCCAGGTCATTTGGTTAAGATATTAGACAAAGCACAGTGTTAACACATTCATATGTTGTATAAATAAACTAAATATCTGACATTGTATTTGTATTGTATTCCCATTTTAACTTTTAGATGCTTAAAGGCATAGTGATAACACATTGGAAATTCAAGTGGGTGAATATAGGTTGTAATGTCATTGATTAAAGTCTCAACCAAATATGACCCAATTATTCATGTGAAAATTACATGATGTGCCCAGTAGGGTAGCTCTTATAGTGGAACTTTAACTGTGGGTAATCACCTCACTATCCAGTCTACTGTGCTTATTGACATTACAATATTAATGTTCAATACACATAGTAAGTTGACTGCTAAGCTAATGTGGCTAATTTCACAGTGGTTTCAGAGTTCTGAAATAAGAGTTAGATACTAATATTTGTCTAAACTCTACATAGTTGTGTTCTGTGGGTGTCACTATATAGGCAGATACTCAATTTCATAGATCCACAATCCATAGGTAAGGCCGTACAGTAAAATATAAGTATGCTCCCAATGCAATTCTGAAGTCTTATACATTCACAGTGTGAGTTAAACTTTTTTTTTTACTACTTAAAAAAAAACAAATTTACAAATTATTGCTTTTTGTTGAATTTCTATAATATTCCAACCTTGTTAAGCATTATTTAGTCAAAATATGGCGTGATTGCACTATTTGTATCCGCTTGCATGACGTTCAATGAAGGACCTTTTAATTTGAAGGCGAACCGCAAACGCCACTATTGTGACTAATCCTTATTGTGGCTTGCTTCACATAGGTCCCTTCGCCCCTATGTACATTTTATACGGACTTTGTTGCGCCATTGAAATGATTCGTGTTAGTCACCGTGTGCCGTGCTTTTGAAGTTTACACAATTGTACCCAATTTATGTCTCTATATAACGTTGTTAGTTTGTGTTTTAGAACAGCTCGCTTCACATACTGCAGTGTCACCTGGAGCGCGCCTCAAGGACGTCGTCTACAAAGTTTCTTTGCGTTGGAAGTTGAGTGGCTATAGCTAGCTAGGACTCTGTTTTCGTACTTATTGGCTAGCAATGTGTTGTCATTCGTAAGTAACATCAGATATGGTTTAACTCAATCATGAGTTATAATAACTAGTCATTATTGACAAACGTTAACAAAGTCCACGCTTTGAAAGGGAGTAGCTAGCAACCTAACGTCGCTACCATTGGTTATAGCTAGCGAAATTAGCTAACGTTGCATGTACGAGTTTGGCGTAACTTGATAAAGAGAGGCAATGTTACCAGTAATTGAATACACTTTAAAAGTGTTTTTCTATTTGCAAGTTAGCTTGTTTACTGAATACGTTATTTCTACATTGGCTTGAGAGGCTGTTAGATGCTGATTATGATTTTATACATTCTAATCAATTCCATACAACTATGTTTCAGGGCGGAATATTCTAATCATTCAATTAACAGATAATTCTCAAATAAGAGGCCAGCAGCCGTGTTTTTGTCAGCTTTTTAGAGTATAACGGTAGTCCTGTCTGTCTTTAGAGGGGCGTTTACCGCGAAGTGTCGAACTAGCCGCCCTTAATCTGTAACTACTGTAACGTTAACTGTAACTCGCCAGCTAGCTTGGATATTATGTAATGTCAATGAGTTTTCTACTGTACTGCATAATCGAATGCTGGTTATGTCAATTCTGCTGTCCATTTATAATTTATAGCTAACGAATTTATGTTAGTTTTTGCTTACTGTCTGAGTTAAGTAGATTGCTAGCAAAAATAGCTAACTTGACTGCATCCTGTTGGCTTCTTTTAACATTTGACAGCACCATACATAAACTGCAGCTAGCTACGTCACGTGAGCAAGGGAATAACAGCGCACGAGCTAGCAAGCTACATCAATACTTTTCCAACGGGGAATGCAGCAAATCATTCAGCGCTGCACGAGGAATATTTCCTGTGAAGACGGATTAGAAACCATAGAGCTCAGAAATTCAGCGTTGCACGAGGAATATTTCCTGTGAAGACGGATTAGAAGCCATAGAGCTCAGAATTCCAGCAAAGTCGAACTGAATGGATATGATCTAGTTTGGAAAACTCCCATGTCTGATTAAGGTAACATGTCGTCGAATGTGTGATTTGATTGCATCTTGTTGTATTTGGCAGCTATCTTGCATGATCTAGCTAGTTACAGCCATAAATCCCGTAACGTTACCTCATAACGTTACCAGATATTTTATTGTGCTATGATTCAGCTGTAAAGTAGTGTGACCCCTGTGCTCTCTTCTTTAGACGCCCTTCTTGTCCGTGTAAAAATTATGCGTCTCAGTAGAGCATTTTATCGCCATGTCGATCCCTGAGCCCATTGGTGATTTTATTAGCCACACAAAGCTTACAAGCTTCATGTACATACTTTAGTTTATATGATGTAATAATCACTTTTTCCTGTTTAACTTGATGCAATTCCCAGTCGCAGCCAATAGGTTGCACCACTGCGACCCTTCATATTTAGCTAGCGAGAGCAGGGGTCTTCAACCTTCTCTTTGCCAGGGACCCTTTCGCAGACAACCCCGGACCCCCTCCCCCCACCCACCGACACACATAATTGTTCACATCTTGTCTTATCGTCAGGTGAATGATAATGGAAAGGAGAAGTAATCAACATTTTAAAATGAATATATTTGGTAGATGGATTTCCCACATAATTGGAGCAAGTGTAAACGCTTACCTTTCTAGCAAATAGGCTGTTAATTCCAAACACATTTTTTGCTAAGAGCAGCTGTTTAGTTGGTTAGTCATGTTGCCGAAATTAATTTTCAAGAAAGATTCTCAGTCAGTGGCACTTGCTGCTCTGGTAGCCTATTATTGTGTACTGAAAAGTGACTTTGCTATAGGCCTATTTACTTTTTTGTTGGTGGCACTTTGATATCTTGATTATATGCAACTGTTTTTAAAGGGTAAATCCACAGGTGAAACAATAACAACGGTAGCCCCGCCTCTTTTGGTAAAAAGCTGAGGAATGGGCCTGGAGAAATGTAACCACTCCCAGATTAATAGACAGAGCTATGGCTGTAAGGACTGACCCTCCATTATTTACAAATAGTTGTTTTAACCATGTTATGAGGCTATACAGTGTTTGTTTACATTTACAATGTTTACAAACATTGGTGTAAAACAAGCTTATATTTTGAGTTTTCATGGAGTGTGACAGTTGAACTAAGCTCATGAGGCATAAGTTATATTCCTCACGAATCAAAGGATATATATTTACTCACTCTCTCTCTCTACCTGTCAAAAGTTTTAGAACACCTACTCATTCAAGGGTTTTCCTTTATTTTGACTTTTCTACATTGTAGAATAATAGTGAAGACATCAAAATTATGAAATAACACATAGAATCATGTAGTAACTAAAGTGTTAAATAAATCAAAATATATTTGAGATTCTTCAAAGTTGCCACCCTTTGCCTTAATGACAGCTTTGCACGCTCTTCGCATTCTCTCAACCAGCTTCATGAGGTAGTCACCTGGAATGCATTTCAATTAACAGGTGTGCCTTGTTAATTTATTTGAGTTTATTTATTTATTTGTTTGAGTCAATCGGTTGTGACAAGGTAGGGGGGGTAAATAGAAGATAGCCCTATTTGGTAAAAGACCAAGTCCATATTATGGCAAGAACAGCTCAAATAAGCAAAGAGAAATGACAGTCCATCATTACTTTAAGACATGAAGGGCTGTCAATGTGGAACATTTCAATAACTTTGAAAGTTTCTTCAAGTGCAGTCGCTAAAACCGTCAAGTGCTATGATGAAACTGGCTCTAAATGATGACCGCCACAGGAAAGGAAGATCCAGGGTTACCTCTTTAGCAGAGGATAAGTTCATTAGAGTTACCAGCCTCATAAATTGCAGCCCAAATAAATGCTTCACAGAGTTCAAGTAACAGACTCATCTCAACATCAACTGTTCAGTGGAGACTGTGTGAATCAGGCCTTCATGGTCGAATTGCTGCAAAGAAACCGCTACTAAAGGACACCAATAAGAAGACTTGCTTGGGCCAAGAAACATGAGCAATGGACATTAGACCTGTGGAAATTTTTCCTTTAGTCTTGAATCCAAAGTTGAGATTTTAGGTTCCAACCCCTGTGTCTTTGTGAGACGTGGTGCTGGTGATCTCTGCATGTGTATTTCCCATTGTAGAGCATGGAGGTGTTATGGCGTGGGGGTGCTTTTCTGGTGACACTGTCAGTGATTTATTTAGAATTCAAGGTACACTTAACCAGCATGGCTACCATAGCTTTCTGCAGCGATAAGCCATCCCATCTGGTTTGGGCTTAGTCCCACTATCATTTTCCCCCCCAACAGGACAGTGGCCCAACACACCTCCAGGCTGTGTAAGGGCTATTTTACCAAGGAGAGTGATGGAGTGCTGCATCGGATGACCTGGACTCCACAATCGCCGACCTCAACCAAATTGAGATGGTTTTTGGATGAGTTGGACTGCAGAGTGAAGGAAAAGCAGCCAGCAAGTGCTCTGCATATGTGGGTACTCCTTCAAGATTTTTGGAAAAGCATTCCTTGTGAAGCTGGTTGAGAGAATGCCAAGAGTGTGCAAAGCTGTCAAGGCAAAGGGTGGCTATTTTAAGAATCTCAAAACTAAAATATATTTTGATTTGTTTAACACATTATTTCTTATGTTATTTCAAAGTTGTGATGTAAAAAAAAACAACCTGAGTGTGTATGTATATATTCATATCCAAAAATAGACAAAGGGTCAATCAAAAGTGTGCACGTTTGAACATGTGTCCATTTTATCAGTGTGAATTAGATTGAGCAATAAAAGTCCCACTTTTTTTTTTCGTAGTCTTGGCTCCGCACTATGCAGCTGTTGCAAGAACATTTTTTTTCCCACTGGCTGTCCACTGGTTTCAAAAACAATGATTGCTAGGCAGCTTAAACTTCTTGAATTCAACCATTATTGGGTCCAAATACACATTTAGATTTGTGACCAGCCATCCACAACCACCACAATCCGTAACGTGCAAATAGCTAAATGAGAGCTGCAGTGTGATTCACATCAATGCGCTTTGTAGATATCAATAATAACTGAGAACCGTATCGCCGCAGGATACACCACTGCAGTCATCCTTACCTCCAAGCGTTTATTCAAGTTGGATAATATTTGTATACCGACAGCAGTTGCACCATTGGAAGACTTAGCTTGGACTGTAGCCTAAAAAAGCCTATTCCTGCTCTTTTCCCACAATCCATCAAACACATTTGGTGTGCCATCATCATAATCTCTGACTTGTGGTCAGACTCATTTAGGTGGAACGAACTTAAACTTGCTCCTTTTTTTCCAATGCTGATTTGAATTTAATTGAAACAGAAGGGACAAAGATTTTGTTTAAACTGGAGATTTAAATGATGATGGCGAATCCTCCTGGTTTATCGACCTTGCCATCGTACTGAACTATTTCCCAACTGCGCTTCACAGAAGGACAGTTTTTAAATGTGCCAATTAAGATTTACATTTTGATTGGTCTGGTAAGTTCGTTTTCTTCAACTCGTGTTGAGAGTTTGAGTTTCTAACCATTTCAATGTGTGGACCATGGTCTCACATCTTTTAGTCTGATATATTAATTCTTAGCGAGTCCTTTTAAGCACTCTGGTCAGAAAGGGCGGTTCCATCACGCTGACGAGCTCTCCGACCTCATTTGGGGCGTGGCTACTTAATGTGTTAAGTATACGATTAGAAGTTCTCTTATACCTCCTAAAATCAAATTCCTAACTTAACAAAAATAGTTTTACCCATTTTCATATCTCAGACAACGTATTGGATGGAAACTTGACAGCATGAGGGGGTTTCCGTCCTAAGTTACAGTATTTGGTTCATACAGTTTTTAATGACCTCGCCAAATGAAAAGTAATATGACATTGGTCAGCAGGGACCTAAAGAATATTCTTAACATTCCTATATTAGCAGCATTGTTCAAATATTAACTTTTGGATGGTAGTTTTGGCAGCAGGTCGTCTGTAGACAAGGACATTCCTTTACCAATACTGAAGAGCAAGGGGGAGATTCCCCTTCTGCCTATGTTATGACAGAGTGTTAACCTGTTGCGTCGCGCAATCCTGGATCCGGGATTCTATTTATAGCCTCAAGCTCATTAGCATAACGCAACGTTAACTATTCATGAAAATCGCAAATGAAATGAAATAAATATATTTGCTCTCAAGCTTAGACTTTTGTTAACAACACTGTCATCTCAGATTTCCAAAATATGCTTTTCAACCATAGCTAAACAAGCATTTGTGTAAGAGTATTGATTGCTAACATAGCTATAAGCCTAGAATTCAGCCAGCAACATTTTCACAAAAACAAGAAAATAATTCAAATAAAATCATTTACCTTTGAAGAACTTCAGATGTTTTCAATGAGGAGACTCAGTTAGATAGCAAATGTTCAGTTTTTACCAAAAAAATATTATTTGTGTAGGAGAAATCGCTCCGTTTTGTACATCACATTTGGCTACCGAAACGAACCGAAAATTCAGTCACCAACAACGTCAAACTTTTTCCGAACTCCATAATATTGACCGAAACATGGCAAACGTTGTTTGGAATCAATCCTCAAGGTGTTTTTTCACATATCTCTTCATTGATATATCGTTTGTGGAAGCCTGCTTTCTTCTCTGAATTCCATGGAAAAATACTTGCAGCTGAGGTTTGCGCACCAATTTCGGCGCAGGACACCGGGCGGACACCTGGTAAATGTGGTCTCTTATGGTCAATCTTCCAATGATATGTCTACAAATACGTCACAATGCTGCAGACACCTTGGGGAAACGACAGAAAGGGCAGACTCATTCCTCTCGCATTCACAGCCATATAAGGAGACAATGGAAAACGGAGCCTCAAAAATCCTGCTCATTTCCTGGATGCCGTTTCATCTTGGTTTTGCCTGTAGCTCACGTTCTAGGGCACGCACAGAAAATATCTTTGCAGTTCTGGAAACGTCACTGTTTTCTTTCCAAAGCTACCAAATATATGCATAGTCGCATCTTTTTGTGACAAAATATTGCGCTTAAAACGGGCACGTCTTTTTATCCAAAAATGATATAGCGCCCCTAGAGTTTCAAGAGGTTAATGGTGTCAGAACATTATCAAAATGTTGTTTGTTGTTGGCAGAAATGCTTTCTTAAACGTGAACTTTCATGTGCCTTAAACTTGTATGCCATCTTTTAAATACAAATAAAATTGTTCAATTACGAGCCTTGTTGGTTAACTTCTTACGTCGAGCAATCCCGTATCCGGGAGCGTAATCAGCCTCAAGCTCATTAGCATAACCCAACGTTAACTATTCATGAAAATCGCAAATGAAATGAAAGAAATATATTCACTCACAAGCTTAGCCTTTTGTTATTAACACTCATCTCAGATTTTCAAAATATGCTTTTCAACCATAGCTACACAAGCATTTGTGTAAGAGTATTGATAGCTAGCATAGCATTAGCCTAGCATTCAGCAGGCAACATTTTCACAAAAACAAGAAAAGCATTCAAATAAAATCATTTACCTTTGAAGAACTTCGGATGTTTTCGAGGAGACTCTCAGTTAGATAGCAAATGTTCAGTTTTTCCAAAAAGATTATGTGTAGGAGAAATCGCTCCGTTTTGTTCATCACGTTTGGCTCAGAAAAACCCCCCGAAAATTCAGTCAGTACAACGCCAAACTTTTTTCCAAATTAACTCCATAATATCGACAGAAACATGGCAAACGTTGTTTAGAATCAATCCTCAAGGTGTTTTTCACATCTATTCGATGATAAATCATTCGTGGCAGTTGGCTTTCCCCTCTGAAGCAAATGGTAAAATGCACGCAGCTGGAGATTACACAATTTTGACGGAGGACACCAAGCGGGCACCTGGTAAATGTAGTCTCTTATGGTCAATCTTCCAATGATATGCCTTCAAATACGTCACAATGCTGCAGACACCTTGGGGAAACGACAAAGTGTAGGCTCATTCCTGGCGCATTCACAGCCATATAAGGAGACATTGGAACACAGTGCCTTCAAAATCTGGGCCATTTCCTGTTTAAAATTTCATCTTGGTTTTGCCTGAAACATCAGTTCTGTGGCACTCGCAGAAAAATATCTTTGCAGTTTTGGAAACGTCAGTGTTTTCTTTCTAAAGCTGTCAATTATATGCATAGTCGAGCATCTTTTCGTGACAAAATATCTTGTTTAAAACGGGAACGTTTTATTATCCAAAAATTAAAAGAGCACCCCTTATATCGAAGAAGTTAAGCCACATAAAAAGGCCGCAACCTTCCCACTAGCCATGATTGGCTGAGATGATGTGTGGGCTGGACATACAGAGAGAGGAGTTCGGATTGGTCTGCCCTATTGAAGCCTTTTTGCGTTGGTCAGTCTGTTCGCTATCATGTCGAACGTGGCTTTAAAAAAAATATAGCTGCATAAGTGTTGCTCTTCACTTTCTGGAGGATTGAGTTTTGAGATCAGTGGAATTAGAGTATGATAGCCAAAGAGCTGGGACAACACCTGCTTCAGGATTATGTCTTGAAACTAAGGGCATTTGTGTCATGGATCCGTGACAGGGAGACGCGTCCAACATGCATGATTATGTATACAGGTAAGATGGTCTAGCTATCTACATTTTCAGATATTACACGTTTCTAATTTTGACAGTGGTTTTGTTTCAAGCTAAAGTGTATATTAGCTAGTGTTAGCTGGCTGGCCCGTTAGCTAACGTGATGTGTGTGTGCTCTCACATGTTTACCTAGCGATGTTCATTGTTTACCTAGGTAGCTAGCTACGTCTTAAGCTAAAGTGTACAACACCAGTTGAATATGTCCGGTGTCAGTAAACATTGGCTAAAAAGCATAATGAAATTGTTGCCTGCAGAGTTGGTTAGGCTGTTTTCAAGTTATCCAGAGGTAAACCAATCAACGACCAGAGCGTCAAGTGTGTGTGCTCTGAAAGCAAGGAGATAGATGGGTGGGGCTAAAGCTCAAGAGGGTGTGAACGATGCTGAATGAGTGTACACGACGAGCTTTCTCAACACGTCATTTATCAACTTTCAAAGCAGAATTACTTTCCCATTGTTCCTCAAATACCGTGTATGATATACCATGTTGTAGTCTACTTTTATCCAATGTAAAAAATATATATTTTTAAAAATGATAATGTTGTTACTCCAGGTGGTGAGTCACAAATCATTATAGACTTATTCTAAAACAGAATATTATCTCCTCAATCTACACGCAATACCCCAAAGTGACAAAAAACAGATACCTTATTTACATAAGTATTCAGACCTTTTGCTAGGAGACTTGAAATTGAGCTCGGGTGCATCCTGTTTCCGTCGATCATCTTGAATGCTTCTACAACTTGATTGGAGTCCACCTGTGGTAAATTAAATTGATTGGACAGGATTTGGATGATTTCTTTAAAAAAATTTAGTCAAATGTGTTTTTTGGGGGGAAGAAATGCCTTCTGGAACGTGTGAACTTTCATGTGCCTTAATAACAAACTTGTATGCCAGCTGTTAAATTACGAGCCTAGTTGGTTTAGCCACAGACAAAGTCAGCAACCTTCCCACTAGCCATGATTGACTGAGATATTGAGTGGGCTGGACATTCCGAGAGGAGTTCGGATTAGTCTGCCATGTAGCACGTTGGAGCTGGTCAGTATGTGTAGGTAATCCTGTCTAACGTGGCTTAAAAAAATTGTATTCCATAATAGAACTGTGTAAGTGTTGCTCTCCACTTTTTTGAGGACCGAGTTTTGAAATCAGTGGAATTACAGTATGATAGCTAAGGAGATGGAGAACACCTGTCTCCGGATTACATCTTCAAAGTGAGGGCATCCGCAACCATAGCGTCCGTGACAGAGAGGGAGAAGCCTCCATCTATGTATACAGGTAAGATAGTCTAGCTTTCTACCTTTTCAGATATTACACTTCTAATTTTGTCAGTCGTTTTCATTTCAAGTTAGTGTACTCTTAGCTAGCTGGCTTGCAAGCTAACGTTACGTATTCTAATATTTGTATCTCGGAGCCATTTGCTTTGCTAGTTATAGCCTAGTGTTAGCTAGCTAACATTGAACCTGGTTGGTTAGCTACCTGCAGATTCATGCAGGGTAGTAACGACATGAGTTGGGATTATGGCTCATAACATAAAACCAGCCTAACCAGCTCTGCTAGGGTGAGCAAAATGGTCAGAGTTAGCTGCTCTCTCATTTGTGTCTGTAAGTAGCTATTAAGCTAGCGAATGTTAGCTTGGGTGTTTGACTGCCGGATCAACCCTTTGAGATGGCTGGGGCTAAAACTTAAGAGTGTGTGAATGATGCTGAATTGGTGTGAACAAAGAAGAGCTCTCCAATAGGTGTACCAAAACATTCAAAGGAGATGGTTGTCCTTCTGGAAGGTTCTCCCATCTCCACAGAGGAACTCTGGAGCTCTGTCAAGGTGACCATCAGGGTCTTGGTTACATCCCTGGCCGAGGCCCTTCGCCAATTGCTCAGTTTTGCCGGGTGGCCAGCTGCTTTAAGAATAGAGGAGGCCACTGTGCTCTTGGACCTTCAATGCTGCAGAAATGTTTTGGTACCCTTCCCTAGATCTGTGCCTCGACACAATCTTGTCTCGGAGCTCTATGGACTATTCCTTTGACCTCATGACTTGATTTTTGCTCTTACATGCACTGTCAACTGTGGGACCTTATATAGTAAGGTGTGTGCCTTTCCAAATCATGTCCAATCAATTGAACTTACCACTGCTGGACTCCAATCAGGTTGTAGAAACATCTCAAAGATGATCAATGGAAACAGGATGCACCTGAGCTCAATTTTGAGTCTCATAGCAAAGGGTCTGAATACTTATGTAAATAAAATATTTCTGGAGAAAAAATGAGGGCATACATCTGTAGATGGAGGGAACAAAAATAAATGTCAATTTTAGAATAAAGCTGTAATGTAATAACTTTTCAGAAGCACTGTAAATGGATAGGGTTACTATTTATTTCTCAGCTTTCCTAATATTAAGCACATTGCTTATCTTTACAACAGGAGTATAGCCTACCTGGCTGGTATGAAAATATGCTTATCGCCTACTACCATGTGTGCATTGCTGTGCTTATAATGTGAAGAAATAGTCTAATAGTTTATCAACATTTTGAGCTAATTGTTATCTGTTGCATCAGCCACGTTGCATAACAGCAAAGAGCAGCTGTTTTTGAGTGAGTTCGATCAGTTTTTATTCAACACTTTTACAAAACATAAAATGTGCCCCCTACCTCCACTCGCACTACAACCAGCACTGCAGCTGCAATGAATTAGTAGCGAAGTGTAATGTTCCCTCTAAGCTGCGAGCTTGCCTTGGACTACCGTGCAGAATAAGTATCAGCCTGCTCAGAGAAGCACGGGATTGAACGTCGCTCAACTTTCTAGTCTTATTCATCCAAGCTACTCAATACTGCCCCCCATTCCCAAAGAAGTTAAGTAGCCAATAGGTAGAGGGTATCATCATTTGTCTGATTCTCTGTAATAATGATTTGGGAATAATAATGCATTTTATTTTGGTTTCTTATATCAAACATCACAACATTTTTCAGTCACCACCTTGTCCTAAGGACAAGTGTGTAAACAGGTTAATATCAAGCCCTGCATGTTTTTTGCAAGTCTCTTGGAATGTAAGCCTACATTGACACCATACATTGGCTGCTACTGTAGGCTGAATGATAGAACAGCTATTTCCATGTTAATGTTATGGGATGCATTTTTCTCCATTTGTTTTTGATGTGAACCCTTTGGAATTACCTGGATTTCTGCATAAATCGGTCATCAAATTTGATCTGATCTTTTTACAGGCCACAACAATAGAAAAACAGTCTGCTTAAACTAATAACACACAAATTATTGTATTATTCTTGTCTATATTGAATATATCATTTAAACATTCACAGTGTAGGTTGGGAAAAGTATGTGAACCCCTAGGCTAATGACTTCTCAAAAGCTAATTGGAGTCAGGAGTCAGTTAGCCTGGAATCCAATCAATGAGACGATGTTGGTTAGAGCTGCCTTGCCCTATAAAAAACAGTTTTCTATTCACAAGAAGCATTGTCTGATGTGAACCATGCCTCGATCAAAAGAGATCTCTGAAGACCTAAGATGAAGAATTGTAGACTTGTATAAAGCTGGAAAGGGTTACAAAAGTATCTCTAAGCCTTGATATTCATCAATCCACAGTAAAAAAAAATTTGTCTGTAAATGGAGAAATTTCAGCACTGTTGCTACTCTCCCTAGGAGTGGCCGTCCTGCAAAGATGAATGCAAGAGCACAGCGCAGAAGGCTGAGCTTAAGAAGAATCTTGGAGTGCCAGCTAAAGACCTCCAGAGATGCTAACATCTCTGTGGATGAGTTTACGATATGTAAAACACTAAACAAGAATGGTGTTCATGGGAGGACACAACCAAGAAGCCACTGCTGCACGTCTGAAGTTCGCAGAAGTGCACCTCGATGTTTCACAGCGCTACTGGCAAAATATTCTGTGGACAGATGAAACTACATCGCAGTTGTTTGGAAGGAACACCCAACACTGTGTGGAGAGAAAAAAAGGCACCGCACACCAACATCAAAACCTCATCCCAACTGTAAACTATTGTGGTGGAGCATCATGGTTTGAGGCTACTTTGCTGGCTCAGGGCCTGGGCAGCTTGCTATCATCGAGGGAAAAATGAATTCCCAAGTTTACCAAGACAGTTTGCAGGAGAAAGAAGTTGGGTGAAGCAACAGGACAACGAACCAAAACAGAAGTAAAGCCATTCTGTTGATTTACTTCTAACAGAAGAAAATATGCCTGACCTCAGCACGATTTTGAGATGCCATGGCATGACCTCGAGCAGTTCACACCAGACATCCCAAGAATATTGCTGAACTGGGGCGGCAGGGTAGCCTAGTGGTTAGAGCGTTGGACTAGTAACCGGAAGGTTGCATGTACAAACCCCTGAGCTGACAAGGTACAAATCTGTTGATCTGCCCCTGAACAGGCAGTTAACCCATTGTTCCTAGGCCCTCATTGAAAATAAGAATTTGTTCTTAACTGACTTGCCTGGTTAAATAAAGGTAAAAAAAAAAAACTGAAACAGTTTCGTAAAGCCGTTGTGCAGGTCTGATTCCCAACTACAGAAAATGTACTGCAAAATTATCTATAACAAGTCAGCTTATGGTAGAGTAATGAACATTCAATTGTCTTGCAACCACTCTGGTGGACATTTCTGCAGTCACCATGCCAATTCCACGCTCCCTCAAATCTTGAGACATCTCTGGCAGTGACAAAACTGCACATTTTTAAAGTGGACTTTTTATTATCACCAGCACAAGCTGCACCTGTGATCATGCCGTTTAATCAGCTTCTTGATATACCACACTTGTCAGGTGGATGGATTATCTTGGCAAAGGAGAAATGCTCACGACCAGAGATGTAAACAGATTTGGGCACAAAATGTGAGAAAAGCTTTTTGTTCCTATGGGACATTTTTCAGATTTTTCTTTCAGCTCATGAAATATGGGACCAACACTTTGCATCTTTCATTTTATATTTTTGTTCAGTGTATACAGTGGTGTAAAAGTACTTTAAAGTAGTCCTTAAGTTGTTTCTGGTTGGTATTTGTATTTTACTATTTATATTATTGACAACTTTTACATCACAACATTCCTAAAGAAAATAATGTACTTTTTTACTCCATACATTTTCCCTGACACCCAAAAGTACTTGTTACATTTTAAATGATTAGCGGGACAGAAAATAGTCCAATTCACACACTTATCAAGAGAACATCCCTAAAGCCTCTGATCTGGTGGACTCACGATACACAAATGCTTTGTAAATAAAGTCTGCGTGTTGGAGTGTGCCCCTGGCAAGCCGTAAAAAAAAGAATATTAATTGAATTGTGCCGTTTTGCTTATTTTAATATAAGGAACCTTTTTACTAAAGTAGTATTTTACTGGGTGACTTTTATTTGAGTCGTTTTCTATTAAGGTATCTTTTACTTTTTCTCAAGTATGACAATTCGGTGCTTTTTCCACAACTGAGTTTATATTGTATGTTATGGAAGTGTACAGACACATTTTGCGATTTCGCTTGCAGTGTTGTTCCTATATTAATATAGCATGCTAGCTGTTCCTGTAAACTCTTCCAGTCATTCTGCTAACGCTAGTTAGCAATGGCTCGCAAAAATGCATTCAACTTCCTTCAAACTGCACGCAGAGACATTAAAAATTGTATTCATGAGTTCATCTGACTCTGGGATAGTAGAAAAGGGTCATAATTGTCAAAATGTCGCACTATCCCGTGTTGAGTTGGTGTATATTTGTAGCAAAGAGAGCGAGCAGTGGTGCGAATGTGATCCACGAGCATACAGTTACCACTTGCTCCTTATCTCCCTCCCTACAGTGTAGTGGCGGCCATCAGTTATATTTCAGATGGTGTCAACATAATTACATTTTCATGCATTTTAGAGTAGAATGTCTTTTTTTTGTCCTGTGTGGCTCAGTCGGTAGAGCATGGCGCTTGCAACGCCAAGCATCGTGGGTTCGATTCCCGCTGGGGCCACCCATATGTAAAAGTAGTGGCCCCAGCCGACTTGTAAGTCGCTTTGGACAAAAGCGTCTGCTAAATGGGATATATTATTATATTAGAGAGCCTTCCAGCAATGATATCACTAACCCCATCTTTTGCCACCACTGCTGGAAAAAAATCCTAAAAGAAACTGACTTGAGCTGTGTTTAAATACTCATACTAACTGCACCAACAGTACTATTTGTGACATAGTGGGGCAAACAAAGTATTTAGTCAGCCACCAATTGTGCAAGTTCTCCCACTTAAAAAGATGAGGCCTGTAATTTTCATCATGGGTACACTTCAACTACGACAGACAAAATGAGATTTTTCTTTCCAGAAAATCACATTGTAGGATTTTTAATGAATTTATTTGCAGATTATGGTGGAAAATAAGTATTTGGTCAATAACAAGTTTCTCTCAATACTTTGTCATTGCCAACAAAGTGTATAGAACAGAGGTCAAATGTTTTCTGTAAGTCTTCACAAGGTTTTCACACACTTGCTGGTATTTTGGCCCATTACTCCATGTAGATCTCCTCTAGAGCAGTGACGTTTTTGGGCTGTTGCTGGTCTATATGGACTTTCAACTCCCTTAAAGATTTTCTATGGGGTTGAGATCTGGAGACTGGCTAGGCCACTCCAGGACCTTGAAATGCTTGTAACGAAGCCACTCCTTTCTTGCCCGGGCGGTGTGTTTGGGATCATTGTCATGCTGAAAGACTCAGACATGTTTCATCTTCAATGCCCTTGCTGTCTGGAAGGAGGTTTTCACTCAAAATCTCACGATACATGGTCCCATTCATTCTTTCCTTTACACGGATCAGTTGTCCTGGTCCCTTTGCAGAAAAACAGCCCCAAAGCATGATGTTTCCACCCCCATGCTTGACAGTAGGTATGGTGTTCTTTGGATGCAACTCAGCATTCTTTGTCCTCCAAACACGACGAGTTGAGTTTTTACCAAAAAGTTACATTTTGGTTTCATCTGACCATATGACATTCTCCCAATCTTCCTCTGGATCATCCAAATGCTCTCTAGCAAACTTCAGACGGGCCTGGACATGTGTCCCCCTGCTTAAGCCAGTACGTCTGGCACTGCAGGATTTGAGTCCCTGGCGGCGTAGTGTGTTACTGATGGTAGGCTTTGTTACTTTGGACCCAGCTCTCTGCAGGTCATTCACTAGGTCTGTGTGGTTCTGGGATTTTTGCTCACCATTCTTGTGATCATTTTGACCCCATGGGGGGAGATCTTGCGTGGAGCCCCAGATCGAGGGAGATTATCAGTGGTCTTGTATGTCTTCCGTTTCCTAATAATTGCTCCCACAGTTGATTTATTCAAACCAAGCTGCTTACCTATTGCAGATTCAGTCTTTCCAGCCTGGTGCAGGTCTACAATTTTGTTTCTGGTGTCCTTTGACAGCTCTTTGGTCTTGGCCATAGTGGAGTTTGGAGTGTGACTGTTTGAGGTTGTGGACATGTGTCTCTTTATAAGGATAACAAGTTCAAACAGGTGCCATTAATACAGGTAACGAGTGGAGGACAGAGGAGCCTCTTAAAGAAGAAGTTACAGATCTGTGAGAGCCAGAAATCTTGCTTGTTTGTAGTTGACCAAATACTTATTTTCCACCATAATTTGCAAATAAATTCATTAAAAATCCTACAATGTGATTTTCTGGATTTCCCCCCCCCCCCTCATTTTGTTTGTCATAGTTGAAGTGTACCTATGATGAAAATTACAGGCCTCATCTTTTTAAGTGGGAGAACTTGCACAATTGGTGGTTGACTAAATACTTTTTTGCCCCACTGTAGTCATATTAAGGATATAGTTAGTATGCCAAAAGTCCCCGGATGTCGTACTACGTTCGCCAAAATACAAAGTATACAAGCAGTGGACACTTTCCATGCTTTTAGGGCCCATAATGCAATTCTAAAGAAAATGGGCTTGTCTTTACATCGTTTTCAGATTTGAAGAAAATGTCGGAAAATATGCAGCCGAAATGTAACGAGAGCGGATACAAATTAATTTTCTCTGAAACCCCACCAAGCAAGACTTGTTGTTTGTTTTGCAGTATGTTGGCCATGGATTAACATGAACAAAGGGTCCAATCACTCATATCCTTTTAGAAATGGCAAAGCTTTCGATATACTGATGCAGATCTTTAGATGTTGTACTTATTCAATTGTATAATTCCAAACTTTGTCCGCAACGTTATATTCCATTTTGTTAGACTTAAGTGATATTTTTCCGTGTGCGAGCATGCGCGCGCTTTCTCTTTCCCATAGTGGTGATATGAGAAAAGAAAAAGCATGCTCATGCTTGCATACAGAAAAACATCGCTTGAGTCTAACAAAATGGACGTAAAATATTTATGTAAATGTAAACACTGTTTCAAATGTCTATAGGCTACACCTCTGATTTCTCGATTGAAGGTATTTTTTGCTAGTTTTATTGGTGGTCATGACATGTAGCTACAACATTGGAATATTATTTACACTGCTGTCATATTGTCAGTCATGTAGAAGCCAGGAGAGATGTGATCATATGGTTTAAAGATCAAATATGTGCGTTGAAATGATTGCATAGTAAATAACAATGTACCCATTTTAAATTCAGACAATTTATTTTTAATCAGTCTGTTGCCGTTTTAAAATTTAATTACAAGCACTTTCTAAACCAGTGCTTTCATCCTTGTGTGTGTCATGCAGGATCAAGAAATGGATAACCAGGACAAGAGCTTAGAGAGAGGTGAAGAGGGAAGCTTCTCGGTTAACGCAGGCAGTTCCAAGTCCACCACATTAACTTCAGTGATGCATTTGCCTGGCTCCACACCCCAGCCTCCAGCCAGAGACTCCTGTAACGGACTGAATGTCACTAAGATTCAGGGTGAGCTCTCCACAGCAGGGACAACCTCCATTGGACTCCCTATAGAGGAGGCTGAAGTGAAGTTAATGGGCAAGGCCCTGAGAATGCAGAATGCACAGAAACAGCAGCAGAATCAACAGCAGCAGCTGTTTGAGAACTTTGCTCTGTTGGAGGAGAGCATTTCAGATTTTAATCGATCCAACACCCCAGGGAGCTCCGTACTTGGATGTTCTAATTACCTTCTCCCTCTGAAAACTGAGGACTTTTCACCAATGGATAAGGACAGGCTTGACATGGAGACGGTCAGCTTTGGACAGTCACTGAAGGACTTGGATGTCAACGAGAGGCTCCTTGGTGACAATACGCTGGACATTCTGCGGGATTTGGACTTGCCTGGCTCTCTGTCTGACCTAAATGAGTTTTACCTGGCTGACGAGGCCGCTTTCCTTTCCTCCCTGTCAGTGGATGATGCCCTGCTCGTTGAAGGCAACATGGAAACCAAGCCCATAGTCAGTAGCAGTGGGGGAAACTGTAAAAATGTGAATGGTGTGGGGCAGCAACTGGGCCCAGGGATCTCCATGTCTGTCATCAAGACCGAGAAGGACTCTGACACCTCCTTCATCCAGCTTTACACCCCAGGGGTAATCAAGCAGGAGAATGAGCGCCAGAGCTACTGTCAGATATCCAGCCTGGACATACCTGGTACCCACAGCTCGGTGGGCTCCATGAGTGGGCCGAGTTACCACTACAGCGCAAACACATCGACGGCAGTGTGCGTACAGCAGGATCAGAAGCCTGTCTTTGGCCTGTATCCACCACTGCCCTCAGTCAGTGATGGCTGGAACAGAGGCCAGGAATTTGGGGATGGATCAGGGATGTCAACTCCATCTTTTCCTGTCAGCTTCAGCAGGTAAGTCACTTATTACAAATAGTTTAATGTACTGTGTGCACTTTTGAATGATTTAACATTGCATGATTTATGAATAAGGAATGATTTTAGGAATATAAATAGATTTTTATTTGAACATCCCTGAATCTGAAACATCCTTGCATTTGTCAATGTGAGTCAGAGTAGACCGGGCGCGTTGTCAGCTGGGAGGCCATATTTCCATATCTGCCTTGACTCATCAAACCTCCTTCATTACAAACACATGGTCCCCTCTGAGTTCTCCTTGCTCCCAAAAGGCGCATACAAATTCCTCAGGAGTTAGACGCTTTCTTCCTTTACTATCCTTACTCAGGAGCAATAATACTAGGGAGAGGAAGGATGTGACAGTACATCACTGCAAATGTGTGGGTTGATTGACTCCATGTGTAGGCTTACAGCAGCAGATGCTAGAATTAACGGAGTAACCTGTTATTAAGCCCTTGAGCAAACAAGTTTATCTGTGTTTGCTTCAGCTGCTGCTCATTCAGAGATTAAAATGGACACACTACCATAGTTTTGCTGTTAATCCCCATACATCTCTCTCATCCAAGGTCACATTGAGGGCTCATTGTACTTTCTCAGCAAAGTTCTTTGGCATCCACGACATCTGAGTGAGATATACAGTTGAAGTCGGAGGTTTACGTACACCTTAGCCAAATACATTCAAACTCAGTTTTTCACAATTCCATTTAATCCTAGTAAAAATTCCCTGTTTCAGGTCAGTTAGGATTACTACTTTTTATTTTAAGATTGTGAAATGTCAGAAAAATAGCAGAGAATGGTTTATTTCAGCTTTTATTACATTCCCAGTGGGTCAGAAGTTTACATACACTCAATTAGTATTTGGTAGCATTGCCTTTACATGGTTTAACTTTGGTCACACATTTTGGGTAGCCTTCCACAAGCTTCCCACAATAAGTTGGGTGAATTTTGGCCCATTCCTCCTGACAGAGCTGGTGTAACCGAGTCAGGTTTGGGCCTCCTTGCTCACACGCACTTTTTCAGTTCTGCCCACAGATTTTCTATGGAATTGAGGTCAGGTCTTTGTGATGGCCACTCCAATACCTTGACTTGGTTGTCCTTAAGCCATTTTGCCACAACTTCGGAAGTACAATAGGGGCAAAAAAGTATTTAGTCAGCCACCAATTGCAAGTTCTCCCACTTAAAAAGATGAGAGGCCTGTAATTTTCATCATAGGTATACTTCAACTATGACAGACAAAATGAGATTTGTTTTCTCCAGAAAATCACATTGTAGGATTTTTTATGAATTTATTTGCAAATTATGAACTTGTTATCAGTATAAAAGACACCTGTCTACAACCTCAAACAGTCACACTCCAAACTCCACTATGGCCAAGACCAAAGAGCTGTCAAAGGACACCAGAAACAAAATTGTAGACCTGCACCAAGCTGGGAAGACAGATTGGTTTGAAGAAATCAACTGTGGGAGCAATTATTAGGAAATGGAAGACATACAAGACCACTGATCTGGGGCTCCACGCAAGATCTAACCCCGTGGGGTCAAAATGATCACAAGAACGGTGAGCAAAACTCCCAGAACCACACAGGGGAACCTAGAGAATGACCTGCAGAGAGCTGGGACCAAAGTAACAAAGCCTACCATCAGTAACACACTACGCCGCCAGGGACTCAAATCCTGCAATGCCAGATGTGTCCCCCTGCTTAAGCCAGTACATGTCCAGGCCTGTCTGAAGATTGCAAGAGAGCAACTATGACAGACAAAATGAGGGGGGAAAAAAAATCCAGAAAATCACATTGTAGGATTTTTAATGAATTTATTTGCAAATTCTGATTTTGTCTGTCATAGTTGAAGTGTACCTATGATGATAAATTACAGGCATCATCTTTTTAAGTGGGAGAACTTGCACAATTGGTGGCTGACTAAATACTTTTTTGCCCCACTGTATACTTGGGGTCATTGTCCATTTGGATGACCCATTTGTGACCAAGCTTTAACTTCCTGACTGATGTCTTGATGTTGCTTCAATATATCCACACACTTTCCCTGCCTCATGATGCCATCTATTTTGTGATGTGCACCAGTCCCTCCTGCAGCAAAGCACCCCCACATGATGCTGCCACCCCCGTGCTTCACAGTTGGGATGGTGTTCTTCGGCTTGCAAGCCTCCACCTTTTTCCTCCAAACATAACGATTGTCATTATGATATAAATATTTTTCTACCTGTATCCTCCAGCATTTTCACAAGGTCCTTTTGCTGTTCTGGGATTGATTTGCACTTTTCGCACCATAGTATGTTAATCTCTAGGAGACAGAACTTGTCTCCTTCCTGAGAGGAATGACGGCTACGTGGTCCCATGTTGTTTATACTTGCATACTATTGTTTGTACAGATTAATGTTGTACCTTCAGGCATTTGAAAATTGCTCCCAAGAATGAACCAGAATTGTGGAGGTCTACATTTGTTTTCTGAGGTCTTGGCTGACTTCTTTTGATTTTCCCATGATGTCAAGCAAGGAGGCACGGTGTTTGAAGGTAGGCCTTGAAATACATCCACAGGTACACCTCCAATTGACTCAAATTATATCAATTAGCCTATCAGAAGCTTCTAAAGCCATGACATTTTTTGGAATTTTCCAAGCTGTTTAAAGGCACAGTCAACTTAGTGTATGTAAACCTCTGACCCAATGGAATTGTGATACAGTGAATTATAAGTTATGTAATCTCTATAAACAATTGTTGGAAAAATGACTTGTCATGCACCAAGTAGATATCCTAACCGACTTGCCAAAACTATAGTTTGTTAACAAGAAATTTGTGGAGTGGTTAAAAACAAGTTTTAATGACTCCAACCTAAGTGTATATAAATGTCCGACTTCAACTGTAGGTTTTTAATGTACTGTGTAGAATACCTGAAATACTGCACTGAGAGACCACATCCATAATTTTGGAGCTGACTACAACTTTGCACTGATCTGAGTGGTAATTTTTAGATTCCAGGCATTACTTTTTTTGATTCGGGGCTTTTGTATTTTAAGTGGGGATCTGGTGAACAATGCAGTATTTCAACTGCATTTTACAAACGATATAGCCTTTTGAGGAGTACATGGATTTACTGACTATAGGCTGAAATGCTATCTTAAATTAAAAGTAGGCCTTTGCATGATGGCTTGTTTACTGTTGGTTTCAGATTCAAACAAGTAGGCCAAGCCACTCCTACGATATGACCCTCTCGTTATATCCATTTAAATCTTGGATTTTGTCCTAAACTAACATACTATGTTCTCAGTGAAATATTTGGAGATGGTATGATCTCAAAGTGCATAGGGAGTGCAGTGCTGCAACAGACTTTCCCATCAAAAGGAATGTCTGCATAAACTCTTGATAATTGCACAATGTGTTAAGCAAGTTGAGACTCATTCGGGTCAATACGTTTTTCCTTATGACTTCTTAGATGTACAGTATCTCCAATGTGACTTTTTTTCCCCGAAAAGGTTTAAAGGGGCAATCTAGGAATAGTACAATAATTTTTGGATTGAAATTAATGATTTCTTTAACGAACATGTTCAAGGCATGATATTGCATTCTGTGGTAACCATCCTGAGGTTGCTACAACCTTATGAATGAATGTTTACAGTGTAGGTGCATGGGTCAAGAGAATTGAGTAATCAAGGTGACAGGCAATGACACATTCAATACCGCCGTGTACAGTTTCCTGCATCTAGCTATGGTGTAATCATTAGTCCAACAGTTCCAAACAAGTTTCTATTGGACAAATTCAGGTATGTTTATTCCTGTTCTGTTAAATTAAGAAATGTTTTTCAACAGAATCGACGGAATGAATACACCCCTGATCACACGCGAGCAGTTCACTTTCATAGCAGCCACATAAACACAGCATGATCACTGTGTGTGTGTGTGTATACAGTTGAAGTCGGAAGTTTACATACACTTAGATTGGAGTCATTAACTTGTTTTTCAACCACTCCACAATTTTTTTGTAAACAAACTATAGGTTTGGCAAGTCCGTTAGGACATTTTACTTTGTGCATGACACAAGTAAATTTTCCAACAATTGTTTACTGGTGGATTATTGAACTTATAATTGACTGTATCACAATTCCATTAGGTCAGAAGTTGACATGCACTAAGTTGACTGTGCCCTTAAACAGTTTGGAAAATTCCAGAAAGTAATGTCATGCTTGAGAAGCTTCTGATAGGCTAATTGACATCATTTGAGTCAATTGGAGGTGGACATGTGGATGTATTTCAAGGCCTACCTTCAAACTCAGTACCACGTTCATCTGTACAAACAATAATATGTAAGTATAAAAACCATGGGACCACGCAGCTGTCCTTCCGCTCAGGAAGGAGATGCGCTCAGTTACCCCAGCTTTGTCAGGAGGAATGGGCCAAAATTCACCTATCTTAAAAAAAAATTTTGATTGGTGATTTTTGGACATTCCTCCTGACAGAGCTGACCTACGCTAACTGTTCTCAGGCACCACCATGGCGATACCCTACAGAGTGCTGCTGAGGCTGTTGTGGACCATTGCAAAACGGTGTGTTTTACTCAATTATTTGGTGACTTTAGTATAGTTTTATCTAAAAAAACATTATTTTTGTCTCTTTAGATTTTTATGAAATTCACTGAAGATGAATTTCGACAGAGGTTGTAATAGACTGCTGAATAGTGTACAATGAATAACTTTACTATGCCATACTTTTTCTCAAGCATTGTGCGTTTGTATTGATATCGAGTCACTTATTTTGTCAGACTGCCTCTTTTGCTCTTGGTCTAGGGGTTAGAACAGCGGAGGTTAAGAATGTAGGCTAGTTATCGGCCAAGCTGTTTATTCTTTAGCCTGTGTCACAGGGATGGCTTGTTTACGGTAGTGTCTGCTGTCGGTTAACATATGTAATGGAACCACACGATTATCCCCCACTGTGAACACTGCTTTTGTATGTTTTGGAAAACGATGATTAAAAAATATTATTGTATGTCAAAAGATGAAGTGTCAGTCAGGACTACACAAAGCCATGTTCCCTATATTGTTCCAGACATGTGGGAAAGTATGACACCTGATCTGAATATAGGATAAGGTTAATTTGTTGGTTGAGCACTTTATAAACGTTTCTTATCAGATGTGTTTTTGGAATACAAATAGACTGCTTTGTTTGGCCTGAACAGACAAACATTTTTAACTGCTTTAACTAGTTCGTTTGGTATGCGTTTTTATGTAAGGTTATCTTGAAAGCGATAGAATAGGCTTAGTAAATGGCAGAATTGTACGTGGAATAATGTAAAAATGCTATAGTTCAGGGGTCTTCAACCTTGCCCAGGGACCCCCTCCCAGGCAAACCGGAGACCGAGGGACCCCAATCATACATTAGCAAAAACAAATGTATCACATCTTGGCTTCAGGTGAATGATAATGGCAAGGAGATGTAATCAAAAAAATTGTAAATGAATATATTGACCTCCCCAAATTATATTTGGAATAGGAAGTGTATACTCTCAACAGCCTATTAGCTAGAGGTAACTCCAAACACATTTTTGCTAAGGGCAGCTGTTTAGCTGGTTAAAGAAATTTTAGCCATGTGTTGGCAAAGATGTACAGTGGGGCAAAAAAGTATTTATTTAGTCAGCCACCAATTGTGCAAGGTCTCCCACTTAAAAAGATGAGAGGCCTGTAATTTTCATCATAGGTACACTTCAACTATGACAGACAAAATGGGGGAAAAAAATCCAGAAAATCACATTGTAGGATTTTTAATGAATTTATTTGCAAATTATGTTGGAAAATAAGCATTTGGTAAATAACAAAAGTTTCTCTCAATACTTTGTTATATACCCTTTGTTGGCAATGACAGAGGTCAAACGTTTCTGTAAGTCTTCAAGGTTTTCACACACTGTTGCTGGTATTTTGGCCCATTCATCAATGCAGATCTCCTCTAGAGCAGTGATGTTTTGGGGCTGTTGCTGGGCAACACAGACTTTCAACTCCCTCCAAAGATTTTCAGCTGGCAAAGCTCTGGCTTTGCCAGCTGGGCATAGTTTGTGCCTTTTTCAAACTAGTATGCATTTTAATATAATTGTTAGACATGCTGGGAAAAATAATTAACTAATTAACTAAATATATATATATTTTTTTACAAGCCAAAATATTTTGGGGCTGCTAAAATTAAAAATGTATTAGTAGTAATGTGGTATTGTTTTTTTAAACCAAAATATCACAATGTCACCTGTCCCTTTAAGGGGGAGGTTACTGTGGTAGTCACTCTAGTCATGTTTGTGCTTGTGAGAATGAGTCTGACTAGTAGAAGTGGTGTCTTCTCTTCCCTAGCAGTTTAAACTCAAACAAAGAAAAACAACCTAGCTTGTGAACAAAACTAATGTAAATAGCCAAGAAAAGGACAGTCTCACTTCAGTAGACTTTCACTTTAATAAGTAGGTCTTCATGTTTTAGGCTCCAACCAGTATTGTTTTTCTGCTGTTTATCTCTGTGCCACTTTACAGTCCCTGCAAGGTTATATCAAACTAATTTTCTCTTTTGGATCCTCAGCGGTCAGGTCAGTAGCATGTGAATGTAGTTGTCTTTGGCCGATTCCATGAGCCTCTGATCGATCCAGTAATGTTCCAATATAAATAAGGGCCTCTTTACACTACACTACTTTGATTACACAACTAGGTCCAGGAGAGATACTTGTTAGATATTACTGCATGGTCGGAACTAGAAGCGCAAGCATTTTGCTACCCTCACATTAACATCTGCTAACCATGTGTATGTGACAAATAAAATTTGATTTGTGTAGTCTAAAGAGACAGATCTGGATTCAAAACTCTCTTTTAAGCGATATCTACACACCCCCCTTGAGTGGTACGGTGTAAAGACAACAGCTGTCCCACAGCCGATATTAGCTCAAAATGCCGATGTGCAAAACCCATGTCAAAGCTAACGTGCATACCTGTATAACATAGGTACATGACGTAATGACCCCATGTAAAATTTTGCACTACACGTGCAACACAGCATTCCTAACCTAGCCCACGATGTCAGCTTTGTGGATCGAGCAGTCAAGTCGAGCAATTATTTGAAAGAGTAAGAACATTTCAGCTAGACAACTCAAAGGTGAAATCCATTAAAGCCAAGATAATGGAGTTCATTGCCCTTAACAATCAACCGTTCTCTGTCGTGGGTGATGTTGGCTTTCGCCGACTGGTCGAGCACCGGTATACACTACCAAGTGCAAGTTCAGATGTTGCCCAAACGGAGTTACACAGTAATAGCGTCACTGCTATTAGCTTCACGACTGACATTTGGACCAGTGATATCAGCCCCATGAGTATGCTGAGTCTTGACAGCACAGTGGGTCGTCAAGGATTTCGTATTGTTGCTTTGCATGCTCATGAATATGCTGGTTGTCATACCGCTGCTGCCATTTTCAATAGCATTTGAGAACATGAAACATGATCACACCACCTAGCTCCATCTGAACAACTGACTCGAAATAAGCTCATCATCTGCGCCTGCAGCAGACGTGGGACCCTCTGTCATGGAATTGAAATATGGAACGCCATTTAACACTATTTGACGTGTTAAGTAAGCTTGTTGACCAATCAGGACCTGAATATGACTGCACGTCACATTTAACGTGTTCATACATTTTTTACATAGTTACTACACATTGATTACACCATCATTCATATTTCATGTCACAATGATTAACCTCTTGAAACAAGGGGGGCACTGTTTTTATTTTTGGGGAAAAAACATTCCCAAAGTAAACCGCCTATTTCTCAGGACCAGATGCTAGAATATGCATATAATTGACAGCTTAGGATAGAAAACAGTAAAGTTTCCAAAACTGTCTAAATATTGTCTGTGGCCTCCCGGGTGGCGCAGGGGTTAAGGGCGCTGTACTGCAGCGCCAGCTGTGCCACCAGAGACTCTGGGTTCGCGTCCAGGCTCTGTTTAAACCGGCCGCGACCGGGAGGTCCGTGGGGCGACGCACAATTGGCCTGGCGTCGTCCGAGTTAGGGAGGGTTTGGCCGATAGGGATATCCTTGTCTCATCACGCACCAGCAACTCCTGTGCAGTCCGCGACTACAACTACATTGCGTAAGTGGCCAGCTGAGGGCTCTGAGTGATTCTTGCGTAAAAGACAGAGGTAGTCATTTTTCCTCTCGCTCCGACTGAAAAGTCTTGGTTGATATATTATCTAATAGATATTTGAAAACACCTTGAGGATTGATTATAAAAAACGTTTGCCATGTTTCTGTCGACGTTATGGATATAATTTGGACATTTTTTCCGGCGTTGTCGTGACCGCTATTTCCGGTGGATTTCTGAACATAACGTGACCAACAAATGGACGTATTTTGGGTATAAAAATAATCTTTATGGAACAAAAGGAACATTCGCTGTCTAACTGGGAGTCTCGTGAGTGAAAACATCCTAAGCTCATCAAAGGTAAATGGTTCATTTGATTGCTTTTCTGATTTTCGTGACCAAGCTTCCTGCTGCTAGCTGGACATAATGCTATGCTAGGCTATCGAAAAAAACTTACACAAACGCGTGTCTTGCTTTGGCTGTAAAGCATAATTTCAAAATCTGAGATGACAGGGTGATTAACAAAAGGCTAAGCTGTGTTTCACTACATTTCACTTGTGATTTCATGAATATTAATATTTTCTAGTAATATTTTTGGACTGTTGCGCTATGCTAATTAGTGTAGTTGATGACAATTCTCCCGGATCCGGGATGGGTAGTTCCAAGAGGTTATTAAGAACAAATTCTTATTTACAATGATGGCCTATCCTGGCCAAACCCGGATGACGCTTGGCCAATTGTGTGCCACTCTATGGGACTCCCAATCAATCACGTCTGGATGTGATCCAGCCTGGATTCGAACCAGGGACTGTAGTGATGCCTTTTGCACTGAGATGCAGTGCCTTAGACCGCTGCGTCCCTGTGTGTGTGAACTATTTAACTGTACTAGAATGCTTAAAAGGCCACAAATGGTAAATATCGGTTATCAGTATTTTTTTTACTTTTGTTTTTGACGAGCATATCGGATATCGGTATTGGCCAAAAATGTCATATTGGTGCATCAATAGTATTTATGGTATGCTATTAGCTGCATTCACACATTAAGCAGAAATGTGGCTTTGGGTCACACCACATTCAAGGCTAGTGTAAACAGAAAAGCTGCAAATGTTGAAGAGGGCTCTCACAGGGCAGATTTATATTGGTAAAATATGTTCAAACACGCTCTCTGCATGTCATTTTTTTTACAATCCCTCCTGTGAATTCTGAGTTTTGTTGAACCTTGATTCAGACTGGAAAGCAAGATAGTGGAATTTCCTTTCCTGGCCTGATTTCCAGAAGCACTCTAATATTGCACTCAGAACAGAAGAGAGCAAAGTTGAAGGACTAGTGCACATGTGAAAAAAGGATGGTAAATCACCAAGAATTCAATCAAATTATTATACTTCTGGAAATCTGTTTTTAGAGTATTCCTACAAATAGACATTATTGTGTTTCAATGTAATCAGTGTATGAAATTACTTATTTTCAATACAATCTCTTTTTGTGTCAATTTGCTGGGTACACATTATAATTATGCTCCGGTCCCCCCAACCATCCCCTCGGATGAAAATCAGCCCACGGCCGACTAGTGCATGTCTGTGACTGCCTGGCTGTACTCCCCTTGACCCAGATTCCACCATCTGCAGTTTGTCTCACTGTGAATATTCGGTTGATCTCGAAGGAATGCTCTGCTCAACTCCTTGGCTCCATTTGATTGGATTACTCCCGGGTGACGAAGGGTCAAACTGCCAGGGTTAGGGATAGTTCTGGCAGAAATGCGAACAGAATTGGCATCTGCTGTATTTTTCTCACACATTACCTCATATTAACAGTGAAAACATGTTTTTAGACATTTTTACTACTTTTATTGAAAATTAAAGATATTTAAATTAAATAAGTACTCACACCCCTGAGTCAATAAATGTTAGAATCACCTTTGGCAGTCTTTCTGGTAAGTCTAAGAGCTTTCCACACCTGGATTGTGCATCATTTGCAGCAGCCACCATGCTTGAAAATATGAAGTGGTACTCTGACGCGTTGTATTGGATTTGCCCCAAAGATGAATACAAAGTGTTAACTTCTTTCCTGTTTTTTTTTTGCAGTTTTACATTAGTGCCTTACAGGATACATGTTTGAATAGAAGCCTGTACAGAATATTTTAATTCTGTCATTTTGGTTAGTATTGTGGATTAACTGTGGTGGTGTTGCGCCATCCTCAGTTTTCTCCTATCACTGCTAGGGATGCATGATATATCGGTGAACATATGGGAATTGGATGATATTAGCTAAAAATGCCAACATCAGTGTTGGCCCGATTTGTCTAGTTTAACGCCAATGTGCAAAACCAATGTCAAAGCTATCGTGCGTACCTATATGACGCAATGACGCAACGTACAATTTTGCGCTACAAGTGCAACACAGCATTCCTAACCTAGCCCACAATGTCTGCTGTGTGGATCGAGCAGTCAACAAGTTGAGCAGTTACTTGAAAGAGTAAGAACATTTCAGCTCGACAACTCAAAGGCGAAATCCATTAAAGCCAAGATAATGGAATTCAGTGCCCTTGACAATCAACTCTCTGTCGTGGGTGATGTTGACTGGTTGAGCACCAGTACACACTACCAAGTGTGCTATTGTTCAGATGTTGCCCTACCGGAGTTACACAGTAATAGCATCACTGCTATTAGCTCCACGACATGCATACTATGGAATACCATTTGGGTCTTTGTGTGTCAAAAAAGATACAGTAGTACTGTCAAAGCTGAACAAAAAAAGTCTGCGAACACCGGCCACGAACGATGTGTTTACAATATTGCGTTAGTAATAACACATTATTTGTTTGACCACAACTTCTGGGGTAGCTACAGTGGTTCCTCCTTTAAAAGTTGCGCGCTTACACTGCGGGACTTAGAGGTACCCAGCGTCACAGCTTCATTGCTCCAGACCACCACAAGGGGGAGGTAGAGCTCTCAATATGCATTTGGGTACCAAGGTTTTTATGTGACCAATTATATCGAGTGGTTCCAATGACTAATTTGACGTGGGCCAATGGTCCCTGGTGACATCAGCAAATATGGCTGGCAAAAAATTACAGGGTAGCAAATGTATGTAGTTAGAAAAAGTCAAGCAAAACATGTACGGTTGAGAGGAAAATGTTAGTTAATGTAGAGACAAACGATTGATAAAAAGTTAATTTATGAAAATCGCTGTTAAGCAAGATTTTTTTCCCCCAGCCATATCCAAAACGAGGTGTATCAAACTCATTAATTATAGCAAGCAGAGAGCAGGTTTCGAACCCTCAACATCAAGTCCAGCACGCTATCGACTGTGCGCAAATGTATTATTTGGGGTTAGGGCGGATTGTGGCTAAAAGCACTGTTAATTGGAATCTTAATGTGGAAAGGGGAAAAAATATTATTTGTTTTCATAAGCATAGCAGGATGGGCTATTAGCTGAACAATACACTGTTCAACCTTTACTAAAGAATGGTCTTAGCCGAGCTAGGTGTGAAATCCCCCCTCCTCCCTAACTTGCAACAAATCATTTTCGGGACTATCTAGTAAAAGCAGCGGAGATGCGCAATTGGTTTCTAAGAGGAGGATATTCTCCACAATGTGTGGATGAAGCTCTTAATTTGGCATTGAGGAAAACACTAGATGAACTGCTACCAAAGAGACCCGCTAAAGAACACTAATGTTCACAACTACATATACTTTGAACTCGCAAAAAGTGGGAGATGCGGTCAAACACTGGCATGTTTTATTTCCCTGATAAATTGGTCCATGCCAACTGCCAGCCACAAAAGAAAATCACCCAGAATGTTTTGAGATTTTCACCCTCCAGACATTATTTCTTAAAGGTCTTAATGATGAAATGCCTTATGTTGTGAATTTGAACACGAATTATGCCCTTATTGGGAAATCTTTTTGTATCTAAATCCAGCTTTAAACTTCTTCACAACAGTATCTCGGACCTGCCTGGTGTGTTCCTTGTTCTTCATGATGCTCTCTGCGCTTTTAACGGACCTCTGAGACTATCACAGTGCAGGTGCATTTATACGGAGACTTGATTACACACAGGTGGACTGTATTTATAATCATTAGTCATTTAGGTCAACATTGGATCATTCAGAGATCCTCACTGAACTTCTGGAGAGAGTTTGCTGCACTGAAAGTAAAGGGGCTGAATAATTTTGCACGCCCAATTTTTCAGTTTTTGATTTGTTAAAAAAGTTTGAAATATCCAATATCCAAGTTCCACTTCATGATTGTGTCCCACTTGTTGTTGATTCTTCACAAAAAAATACAGTTTTATATCTTTATGTTTGAAGCCTGAAATGTGGCAAAAGGTCGCAAAGTTCAAGGGGGCCGAATACTTTCGCAAGGCACTGTATATTATGTTAAATTCTCTGCTTATGCAGATACGGAATACTATCAAATGCTTCTCAAAGATGCCCTCTGGTGGTCAAACTAGCAATGCCTTGCAGTAACAGAAAAAATGGCGGCGAATTAAATGACGTGCCACAGAATGCTGCGACGCACGCAAGGTGTGCCGCAGTATGATGCAACTTTTAAAGGAGGAACCACTAGCTAGCTGTAGCTTGGTACCTAGCTTGCACTAATACACCCAGCCTGAAAACAATGACCAATAGAAACTGCAGTCATTTTCATTCGTCTTAGCAATGATTTAGGAATCCTTTTAAGTATTGTTGTTCGCTTATTGAAATTGATCTTCAGTTTATGAAAATAAATGGCTAACCAGCTACTTAACCCTGTTTCCCAAAGCTAACGTTATAAGCAGCCAGCTCGCTTGTGAAGCTTGCCACAATGAGGATTAGGCACAATAGTGGAATTTGCTGTTTTCTTTCAATAGAAAAGTGTCATTGACAGTGATGAAAATGAATACAAATAGTAGAATTATGCCATACTTTTATTTTGAAGGCTGACTGCAAAGTCCACTATTGTGGCTAATTCTTATTGTGCCTAGCTTCACATAGATGGGGCTGACCACCATTTAATTAAATAAGAACTTATATATTAGGGCTATTTTAGATGACACCTAGCTGTATAGTTAGCTAGCTAACAATAGCTACTGAAATAGATGTCATTTTGCTAGGATTAGGCACAGTGAATTGTAGGGAAGAACATTTGTTTGCATCCATGAGCAAGCTAGCTTTTGTTTTAATGTGCGCAAGACAACTTTACCAGCATCATAGCATTCGTATCGATGAATCATTGTGATGGTGTCATCAATGAACTCGTTAAATTATGTGATGTGCAGTCATATTCAGGTCCTGATTGGTCAACAAGCTTATTTGACATGTCAAATAGTGTTATTTTTTTGACACTCAAAGACCTAAACTGCGTTCCATAGAAATCCAGGTTGAGAATGAAACAACTGAACAAATGAACAATGAAAAAGCAATAAAGTAAAATAAAAAAATAAACGTATGTTTTACTGGTTTTACTGGTAAATGCCGACAAAATAACCTTTTGGTGTTGTGTGTAACCTTTATTTAACTAGGCAAGTCAGATAAGAATTTGTTATTTACAATGACTGCCTACCCCGGCTAAACCTGGACGACGGTGGGCCAATTGTGCGCCGCCCTATGGGACTCCCAATCATGTCCGGATTTGATACAGCCTGGATTTGAACCAGTGACTGTAGTGATGCCTCTTTCACTGAGATGCAGTGCCTTACACCACTGCGTGTAACTATTTAACTGTACTAGAATGCTTTAAAGGCCGTAAACATTTGAAATATCGGTTATCGGTATTGTGTTTTTTTTGGCTAGGAACTTATCAGATATTGGTATCGGCCGAAAGTGTCATATTGGTGCATCACTACATTTAAACCTTTTTTTGGGTAGACACAAAACTACCTTCATACTTTCATTCATTTACCTGTTACTTTCAGACGAATCCCAGTAGATTGTAGCCCAAACGGTTTGGATGCTATTAAACAGTAGGTGCCACATTGACAGTATCGATTTCAGACGAGTCTACTGACGTGGGGGTCGTATAACAAAACGGGATCTTACATGGTCTGACCAACACCGCTCCAGCTTTGGCACATTTTCAGTGCAGATGCGGAAGTGCAACACTGGCGGATGCGGTGTGTGTATTTTTAACGTATGGATTTTGATTAGGATTTTATGTAACTAGGATTGACACACCAGTGCGTCAATGACTCTAGGGGGTTAAAAAAAATGGAGAACAAGCTGTAAGAATAAAAAACGGTTGTTTTGATGAAGCTGACTAACGCAACCTACAGTAGCAAAAAAACACATACAGTACCAGTAAAGTTGACAGCTACTCATTCAAGGATTTTTATTTATTTTTACTCTTTTCTACATTGTAGAATAATTTTGAGGACATCAAAACTATGACACGATACAAATGGAATAATGTAGTAACCAAAAAATTGTTAAACAAATGAAAATATATTATATGTTCTTCAAAGTAGCCACAATTTGCCATGATGACAACTTTGCACACTCTTGTCATTCTCTCAACCAGCTTCACCTGGTATGCTTTTCCAACAGTCTTGAAGTAAGTCCCACATATGTTGAGCACTTGTTGGCTGCTTTTCCTTCACTCTGCGGTCCAACTCATACCACACCATCTCAATTTTGTTGAGGTTGGGTGATTGTGGATGTCAGGTCACTGACAGTGTCATCAGCGGAGCACCATCGCACCACCTCCTCCATGATTCATGGTGGGAACCACACATGCAGAGATCATCTGTTGACCTACTCTGTGTCTCACAAAGACACGCTGGTTGAACCAAAAATCAGAAATTTGGACTCATCAGATCAAAGGATATATTTATACCGGTCTGTGTTTCTTGGCACAAGCAAGTTTACTTATTGGTGTCCTTTAGTAAGGGTTTCTTTGCAACAATGGTCCATGAAGGCCTGATTCACACAGTCTTCTCTGGACAGTTAATGTTGAGATGTGTCTGTTACTTGAACTCTGAAGCATTTATTTGGGCAGCAATTTCTGAGGCTGGTAACGCTAATGTTCTTATCCTCTGCAGCAGAGGTAACTCTTGGTTCTTCCTTTTCAGTGGCGGTCCTCATGAGAGACAGTTTCATATCGTTTGATGGTTTTTGCGACTGCACTTGATTAACTGACCTTCATATCTTAAAATTATGATTGTCATTTCTCTTTGCTTATTTGATCTGTTCTCACCATAATATGGACTTAGCCCTATTTGGTAAAATACCATCTTCTGTATATCCCCCTATCTTGTCACATCACAACTGATTGGCTCAAACGCATTAAGGAAAGAAATTCCACAAATTAACTTTTACAGGGCACACCTGTTAATTGCAATGCATTCCAGGTGACTACCCCTACACTTATTTTAACTTAATATAATACATCAATAAAATCAATTTAGCCTCAAGTAAATAATGAAACATGTTCAATTTGGTTTAAATAATGCAAAGACAAAGTGTTGGAGAAGAAAGTAAAAGTGCAATATGTGCTATGTAAGAAAGCTAATGTTTCAGTTCCTTGCTCAGAACATGAGAACATATGAAAGCTGGTGGTTCCTTTTAACATGAGTCTTCAATATTCACAGGTAAGTAGTTTTAGGTTGTAGTTATTATAGGAATTATAGGACTATTTCCCTCTACCATTTGTATTTCATTAACCTTTGACTACTGCATGTTCTTATAGGCACTTTAGTATTGCCAGTGTAACAATATAGCTTCCGTCCCTCTCCTCGCTTCTCCCTGGGCTCGAACCAGCAACACAACGACAACAGCCACCATCGAAGCAGCGTTACCCATGCAGAGCAACGGGAACAACTACTAGAAGGCTCAGAGCGAGTGACGTTTGAAACGTTAGCGCGCGCAAACTAGCTAGCCATTTCACATCGGGTACACCAGCCTCATCTTGGGAATTGATAGGCTTGAAGTCATAAACACCGCGATGCTTGACGCACAACGAAGAGCTGCTGGCAAAACGCACGAACGTGCTGTTTGAATGAATGTTTACGTGCCTGCTTCTGCCTACCACGGCTCAGTCAGATACTTAGATACTCGTATGCTCATCAGATTATATGCAACGCAGGACACGCTAGATAATATCTAGTAATATCATCGACCATATGTAGTTAACTAGTTATTATGATTGATTGTTTTTTTATAAGATAAGTTTATTGCTAGCTAACAACTTACCTGGGCTTACTGCATTCGCGTAACAGGCATTCTCCTTGTGGAGTGCAACGAGAGAGAGGCAGGTCGTTATTGCGTTGTACTAGTTAACTGTAAGTTTGCAAGTTTGGATCCCCTGAGCTGACAAGGTGAAAATCTGTTGTTCTGCCCCTGAACGATGCAGTTAACCCACCGTTCCTAGGCAGTCATTAAAAATAAGAATGTGCTCTTAACTGACTTGCCTCGTTAAATAAAGGTATATAAAATAAAACAAATCTGCGCCCAAAAATAGCGATTTCCGATTGTTATGAAAACTTGAAATCTGCCATCTTGATTAATCGGTCGACCTCTAATCTATACTTGGATACAATAACTGTTTGACCTACGCTTTATAAGACAGCATTGACAGTAATCTGATAAATAGTACAAGTTATAATTTACATTACGACAAGGAATGTAACTGTTAGGCCTATTATGATGTGTGAACTGTATCTGAAACGGCTAAATGTGTTGTTGACTAGGGCCAGGTAGCGGAACATGAGGGTTGAGTTGTGACCTGGAGGTTTTGAGTGATCTGTTTGTGCCTCTGCATTTGTTTTTGGATTTGCTTTCTGGCTGCTGGGCATGGCATCAAGGCAGCAATACCTGATTCAAAGTGTTCCATTCTCACGCTGCAGGGCTCAGGATGGCGGACTGGCTCCTTTATGTCTCTTTCAAGTGCCCCTATGTCGTTCTTGTAATCACTAATATTCAGCCTCCCTCCAAAAATTGTGAAATATGGTTTTTATTTATATTCTGTATTGATTATACTGTAAAAGAAATGGAATAATTCTTGACAAACACTACTGCTACATTTCAGCAAGGTCTTCGTTCACACATGATTGGCATGGTTGATTTGTTGTCACGCCCCCTCGGCGGTGTATTTTTATAAGCTGTTTCTGAACCTGTCTGACACAATGATTAACAGAGCTCTTACTCTATACTCTCTCGCTCCTTCTCTTTGACTGGTTTGCAGGTTGAAATGTTGTACTTTCTCCATTTCAATCTTTACGCTCCATCCATTCTGTATGGGGTTAATATTTACAGATTTTGGAAATTCCTACACTGACCTCCAAGATGTTTTGCAAATAAAGTTCTACTTGTTTTGTACACAAATATATTAGCTGCCAGTTAGCATTTAGTGAACAGCAGGTCTCTCTACACTTAATTAAGCAGGTAAAGGGTTTAGGATTACGACCGAAATATGACATTTCAAAGTAGGACTAGTAGGCAGTTTTTCCATGAATTTTCCATGCTATTTTATGTCCATCAGATGTTCCCGCCAGCATAGATCTAATTAATATCACTGGAAATGTTTACCACTCTCTAAAACCAAGCTATTGAAGTGCTTTAATGTTTTATATTGGTTGATTCACATTAGTCTGATCATAATTTAAATGAACAGCAAATTGCTCCCTCAGATAAATAGAATTGGCATCAATCTGGAATAAGGTTGTATGATTTTATAAAAATATATATTTATAAAAAAGTGTATTCCTCTGACCTCTTGAACTTTCATGTATGGCAGAGTCCTACAGTATGTCTGTCAGCTTTTGCACAGTTGCATAGCTAGAATACCAGAACCACAATACTCAGTCAGTAGTACCTATGCCTAAAAGGTTTATAGACCTAGGTCTACATAAAATCCATCTTAGGTAGACACAGGTGTAATTCAAGCTACTCAAATTACCATAGACTTCTGATTTAATCAAACGTTCCTGCTATCATTTGCGAGACAGACAAAGTGTCTAGTTTATTAACGGCTGCATATCTCAAAAACATGCTTGGCAGGTTCTGTGGTTTCAGGTTGTAAATCTATCACGAGTTAGTTTTACCCTAAGGATGAACACATCCCTGTTTTGCTGATTTAGGCCTGTACTGGCTATGTACTGCACCTCATTTTGTGTTTCTGTTGGATAGCCAGAAGCGCATAGATCTGTGTCAAGCTGCACTAACAAACAAATTCTGAAAGTCAGTCATGTTATACACCTTAATGGAAGCCATGCCTTTTATCTCACACAGGTGTAGAAAGCACAACGCATTGGCTTAAAAGCTAACGCAGTAGGTGCCAATTACAATGTTGTGAATTTTTGGGGGCTTTCAGAATGAAGTTTTGATTGTCCAATGATCGTTGCAATTCTCACACCTGCCGAATGTCATCACACTTAGACTCCGACAGTTTTCAGTTATTTTTTTTAAGCACGTCAGCAGTTGGCCTACTCGTGGTTGTAATTTGTTGGAGTGCTGCCCTGTGCCTTTCTAAACCACTCTTGGTGGCGAGACTCTCAACAGGCCTCTAAGCCAAGTCAGACTGGTTACCTTGATCCCCTAAACAGGGTACCCCAGGGAACCTCACACCATTCTCAAATCCTGGCATTCAAGTAGCTTGAAGATTGATTTGTTTCAACACTTTCTCTACCTTGGTGGATATTTAACCCCTTTTGCCCCCCCCATGTGGCAGATTTTTTTTAACCCTTCTTTGAAGGACTCAGGGAGGATACACTTGTACTTTCTTAGCCCAAAGGACGCTATCAAGCAGGGGAAGACAGTCTTCCATTTGCCTACTAACAAATTGACAGTCCTCGACCACTTATCGGTTTCCGCGTCACGGAGAGAGGACAGTCTTTTGCCCAAATGAGAACCCCCCCATGTCTTCATAACAGGAAAATATATATGAATGAGTTTGGTATCATTTTAAATGCTTCCAAACAGGGTTGTCAAACCATTTTTATTTTATTTATTAAAACATATTATGTTTATGCTGTAGTTCAGACCCTATTTTACATAATCTGAGGTGTTTGTGTTATACCTTCCATCGGTTGAGACACCCTGTATTAATGAGAATGCTGTAAGTGTCAAGTGTTTCTGCTGATTTTAATGTACTAAAATGGGAATATTATTTAAATGTCATCTTTGAAATGCACAAAGATGGATGGCAGTCCACACATCAGAGAATGTTGACTTGAATGGGAGTACTACTGTGAAATCTTCCGTAAGAAACCTATTGAAATCATATACTGAACAAAAATATAAGCATTACATGTGAAGTGTTGGTCCCATGTTTCATGAGCTGAAATAAAAGATCCCCCAATTGTTCCATGGCACAAAAAAAATGTGTAAAATGTTGTGCACCCATTTGTTTACATCCCTGTTAGTGAACATTTCTCCCTTGTCAGGTGGATGGATTATCTTGTCAGGTGTGGCATATCAAGAAGCTGAATAAACAGCATGATCATTACACAAGTGCACCTTGTGCGGGCTACAGTAAAAGGCCATTCTAAAATGTGCAGTTGTCACCCAACACAATGCCACAGATGTCTCAAGTTTCAACGGAGTGTGCTATTGGCATGCTGACTGCAGGAATGTTCAGCAGAGCTGTTGCCAGAGAATTTAATGTTAATATATCTACCATTTATGATTATCGTCTGATGAAACAGATTGAACTCTTTGGCCTTAATGCCAAGCATCACATCTGGAGGAAACCAGGCACCATCCCTACGGTGAAGCATGGTCGTGGAAGCAGCATCATGCTGTGGGGATGATTTTCGGCGGCAAGTAATGTGAGACTAGTCAGGATCGAGGGAAAGATGAACGGAGCAAAGTACAGAGCGATCCTTGATGAATACCTGCTCAGGACTTCAGACAAGGGCGATGGTTCACCTTCCAACAGGACAACGACCCTAAGCACACAGCCAAGACAACGCAGGAGTGGCTTCGGGACAAGTCTCAATGTCCTTGAGTGGCTCAGCCAGAGCCCGGACTTTAAGCTGATTCGGCATAACTCTGCAGCGGCGACTCATTCAACCTAACAGAGCTTAAAACCTCTTGCTGCCCCTCTCCCCTACATTGTGCAATTTTCGCCTGAAGACATACCCAAATCTAGCAGCCTGTAGCTCAGGCACAGAACCAAGGATATGCATATTCTTGGTACCATTTGAAAGAAAACACTCTGAAGTGTGTGTAAATGTGAATTGAATGTAGGAGAATAACACACAATAGATCTGGTTCAGATAAAACAATGAAAGAAACCATATGTTTTTCTTTTTGTATCTTTAAAATGAACAAGATAAAACAAACATTCAGATAGGATGATGGGGACAATTTCAGTGAATAATATAAGAGGGCAACAGTACTTGTGCAAAGTTTCAGAATGATAACTTCCAAAATGAGTGTGCTACATAACATTTATCATGAAGTCACCCAGGTGTCCCACACAAGGAGCCCAAATGTACCCGAGTGGCCAAATTGGTGAAGGTATAAATTTTGAAACAAATAACTATATACAAAATACCAAAATGGTATTCTAACACCCCCCCCCCCAAAAAAAATGAGGGGAAAAAATGAAGAAAAAATATATATACATTTACAAAATAACATGGGTAACTATTTACACACTTTCAATATTTGGAAGACCCTCAGTCCTCTATCAAATCAATTTATATAGCCCCAGCCTAAAAGCCCAAACAGCAAGCAATGCAGGTGTAGAAGCACGGTGGCTAGGAAAAACTCCCTAGAGAGGCAAAAACCTAGGAAGAAACCTAGAGAGGAACCAGGCTATGAGGGGTGGCCAGTCCTCTTCTGGCTGTGCCGGGTGGAGATCACAGTGGTTGTAGAGGGTGCAACAGGACAGCACCTCAAGTAAAAATGAACAGTTTAGGGTTCCATAGCCGCAGGCAGAACAGTTTAAACTGGAACAGTGGCAAGGCCAGGTGGACTGGGGACAGCAAGGAGTCATCATGCCAGGTAGTCCTGACGCATGGTCCTAGGGCTCAGGTCGTCCGAGAGAGAGAAAGAGAGAATTAGAGAGAGCATACTTAAATTCACACAGGACACCGGATAAGACTCCCATTCGGAGTCAGTGTCACTGTGAAAGAAAATGTTCAGTTAGAATAGTTTCACATATGAGCCCTGTATCAACAGGTATAATAAACAGATATATATATATGAGAGAGAGTTGAAGGTTGAATATATTATTATCACCTGCTAGATCTGCTGTCTCTTTTATATTATGACATTTCAGCTAGATCTACTGTCTCTATTATATTATGACAGACCAGCTAGATCTACTGTCCTTATTATATTACAACAGACCAGCTGTATCTACTGTCTCCATTTCACTTTGGCCATTGATGTGGTCCTGCCCTCTCCTCAACAGCCTCAAATAGGCTATTTCATGTGGGTTGGGGTGGGGCGGCAGACACACGCATCTCACATTTCATGGCATTAAATGTTTATATATTGCTTCTAAAATAAAATAAAATAAAAAATCACAAGTAATATTTTATATTAATTTCAAACAAGGGTATCAGCATGATAAGAACTTACTGTGTCCAAAACGATGTCCTCTCCCATTCAAAAAATATTCCTCTACAATCGCTAAATGAAGCGTCCTACAACAATCTCTGTCTCACCTTCCCAATCAATTTATTCTAAAGTTGTGTGTACTTCTGTATATCTAGTCTTGACTTAGTTGCCATAATGATTGATATATAAACAGCTGAATCTGCACGTTCACCAAACAATGCAATGCGTAATGTCTTTCTCCTTCCGGTATGAAAATTCAATGGCGCATGACTCTTTACGCTGGAGCTTACTACATGGGTTGGCCTTGCAACACATAAACATGGCATATTGCCGTTTAGCTCAGCTCATTGGCTATCTACCCAGCTAGATTTCAAGACGATCAGTGGTCATTGGGTTAAAAGACAGTCAATCAACGAAACAGCGGGCAAATCATGGGTGCACAATGATGTCATTACTTGTTGTCTTCAAATCGGTTTCTTTCAGTCAATACGTCCCGCGAAATGGCCCATCAGGTTTGATTGTGTTACAAACAAACCAGTTGATTGCAGTGAAACCAAACATGACTGGAAAAGTCACTTTCTGTGTGGGTGATTTACCTGGAATGTGTCGTCAAATGGAATGAGACGGAATTCACTACACAAGCGGTTCACAAAATGTTTCGTGTTAGGCTATAAAACTTATTTTTATCAAACAAAAGATCATTCATTGTGTAACAATGAGCATTGGAATTGCAAACAGACGAAGATCGTCAAAGGTAAACAATTTATTTTAATGCAGTTTGATTATGTTACCCCTGTGCTGGTTAAAAAAATTTTTTTTTTATGGGGCTCTGCTCAGATAATCGCATCGTATTCTTTCGCAGTAAATCCTTTTTTGAATCTGACAACGCAGTTGGATTAGCAAGATTCTAGGCTTTCGATACATGTGAGAGACTTGTATTTTCATGAATGTTTAATATGACTATTTATGTAGCGATCACCGTATGTTGTGGAATTTCAGCCCGCTAGCGGGTTCCGTGCGCAGAGAGGTTAAGAGGCTCTTTTAATTTGTTAATGTTACATAGGCTTACATTTTTTAAGTCATGTTTAAAGAAAATGAAAACGTTGGATCACGGCATGCATTATGAATCTGATCTTGACTCAGAAAAGGTTGGTGCCCACTGCCCCAATAGGTTATGTATCCAATGCATATTGGTCCTATACATTTCTCAAATGGCCGGTTAATAAACATTTTTCCAGTCAAATTGTCCGGCTCCACATTTTCTTAAATTATTTGTATGTCTATGGTGTACACTGAGTGCACAAAACATTAGGAACACCTGCTCTTTCCATGGCAGACTGACCAGCTGTGCTCCCTTGTTAAATCCACTCCAATCGGTGTAGATAAAGGTGATTTTTTAAGCCTTGCTGGTGATGATAGTGTGGGGTGTGTTTTCATTGCACACATTGGGCCCCTTGATGAAAGTGGAGCAACGGTTGAATGCCACAGGATATCTGAAAATTATCATTGCCAGTCAGGTGCATCCCTTCATGGTAACAGTGTATCCATCTGCAAATTGATTTTTGTTCCCGCCCAGCAGAATCATGCCACATACTAGGATTGTACAGGAATTGTTCCACAAACATGACCGTGAATTCAGCTTACTGCAGTTGCCGGCCCAGTCACCATATCTCAATCCAATTGAGCATCTGTGCAATGAGATGGAACAATCTATTTGGAGTAGAGACTCACTACCAGCCAATTTGACACAACTGTGGGAAGCATTGGAGTCAACCTGGACCAGAATCCCTGTGGAACGCTTTCAACACCTTGTAGATTCCATGGCCTAACGAATTGCACAGTGACTAATGGGCCTGGGATTGTTCGGCATACAAAATTAATTGTAGATCAATGACTGTCAACATAATTACATGCTTATAGTAGGGCTGGCCAATTTTAATACATTTAATCGAGTTTGTTTTTGTGCGATATTCCAAATGCCTCTATCGCAAGAATCAAGGTTTGTTTTAATGAGCGCTTGTTCTCATGTCTTTTTAGTCTCATCTCCTTTGTTCTTTCTGCTGTGACTGTGCACATTCCCATTTACACACACACACACACACACGTCAAGCCTCTCCCCCTGCAACTCACAACAACAACAAAGATGAGATCACTTCTTCCTCTGACAGGCGGCTTCAACTCACTATTTACGTTTGAGATTTGGTCCAACTCAATAGGTCATGTGGACACCGAAACACATTGTCGTACATAACTGCATCAGTGTTGAATAAATAATGTTCATTGGGGTGGAGGCAGAGTGAAAAATGTTTTGGGGTGTGGGGTAATGACCATAAGGGGAGCAGCATGACCATTTGAAGGGACCAAGTGAAATGGAAACAATAAAAATTCAAATTAAGAAAAAAATAATATCCATATTAACTGCTGCAACAGTGATTTAATGTCATTTGGGGAGGTAGTGGGGGTGAATGTCCGTAGGGGGGAGCAGGTAGCTGACTTGGTGGCTATTCAGCAGCCTTATGGTGTTGGGGTAGAGACTATTGGCCAGTCTTCCACTTTTTGCCATGATGCTCCTATACTGCCTGCATCTGAGTGATTTGAAGCCTGAAGAACAGGGCGTGGCTTGTGTCCCTGATGATCTTGCGACAATGGTGTTGTAGGTGTCTTGTTGGGCAGGCAGTGTGTGCATTCAATGGTGCGTTCGGCTATACTCATCACCCTCTGAAGCGCTTTGCGGTGGAGTTGCCATACCAGGCTGTGATGCAGCCCAACATTGAGCTCTTGATGGTGCTCATATAGAACACTGTGAGGGCCCTCAAGGACAGGCAGATTATTTCAGCATTCTGAGGTTGAAGAGTCGCTGTCGTTTCTGCCTTCTCCACGGTGTCCGTGTGGTTACACTATTTCAGCTTCTCTGAGATGTGTATGCCTGTCCAGCCTGGTTCCTAAAGTCCACAATCGGCTGCTTTGTGGGAGAGGTTGTTTACCTGGCACCACGCCGTCAGAGTGCCTACCTTCTCCCTATAGGCTACCTCGTCGCTGTTGGTAATCAGGCTTTACTACTGTTGTCATCAGCGAACAAGTTTGAGGCCATGCAGTCGTGGGTATACAGGGAATACAGGAGGGGACTGAGGACGCACCGTTGTGGAGCCCCGTGTTGTGAATCAGTGTCAAGGTGGTAATGTTGCCTACCTTCACCACCTGGGGGCGGTGCATCAGGAAGTCCAGGCCCCAGTTGCATAGGTAGGGGTTCAGACCCAGTGCCGTGAGCTTTGTAATGCTCTTATATGGCACTATGGTATTGAAGGCCGAACTGTAGTCGATGAACAGCTTCCTCAAATATGCATTCCTTTTGTCCAGTTGGCAAGGGGCTGTGCGACTGTTTCGTCCGTGGATCTGTCAGGGTGGCAAGCGAATTGGAGAGGGTCGAGTGTGTCCGTTAGGTTGGAGGTGACATGGATCTTTGACTAGCCTCTCGAAGCACTACTGGTCGGTAGTCGTCCAGTTACTTTGGGCACAGGAATTATATACTATTATATAAGGAATTGTCAACTCTTTCTCATTCTGAGAAGTGCAATTTCAACATCTGAGCAAAGTGGACAGGCTCTTCAAACAGTTGGAGAAGGACAGAAGGGTGTGTTTATAACTATTCAACTAGCAAATAGATCCAAGTTGGCTCGACTTTAAATGTTAGCTGGATACTCACTAGCACGTGGGCTTGTGCTTGAGACATGGGCTTGGGCTGTTGCCAGAGAATTTGTAATGGTAATTTCTCTACAATAAGCCGCCTCCAACGTTGTTTTAGAGAATTTATTAGTACGTCTAACCGGCCTCACACCCGCATATATAAGAGGTTAGAGCGTTGGGCCAGTAACCAAAATGTTGCTGGATCGAATCCCCGAGCTGACAAGGTAAAAGTCTGTTGTTCTGCCCCTGTACAATGCAGTTAACCCACTGTTCCCCGGTAGGACGTCATTGTAAATAAGAATTTGTTCTTAATAACTGACTTGCCGAGTTAAATAAAAAAAGATAAATATCTTGACAAAGTTAAAATGCTCACTAACAGGGATTTAAACAAATTTGTTCACATTTGAGATGAGTAAGATTTTTGTGCGTATTTCTGGGATCTTTAATTTCAGTTTATGATACATGGGACCAACACTTTTTACATGTTACATTTCTATTTTTGTTCAGTGTATGTAACTACTCCTGTACAAACCTTTTTTCCTACTTATACAATGTATTCGGAAAGTATTCAGACCACTTCCCTGTTTCCACATTTTGTTATGCTACAGCCTTATTCTAAAATGGATTAAATACGTTTTTCCCTCCTCAATCTACACACCTTAATGACAAAGTAAAAACTGTTTTTTAGAAATGTTTGCGTATATGTGTATATATATCTCACATTAACATACGTATTCAGAGCCTTTACTCAGTTCTATGTTGAAGCACCTTTGGCAGTGATTACAGCCTTGAGTCTTCTTGGATATGACGGTACAAGCTTGGCACACCTGTATTTGGGCAGTTTCTCCAATTGTTCTCAGCAGATCTTCTCAAGCTTTGTCAGGTTGGACGGGACTTGTCGCTGCACAGTTATTTTCAGATCTCTCCAGAGATGTTCGATCGGGTTCAAGTCCGGGCTGTGGCTGGGCTCCACTCAAGGACATTCAGAATCTTGTCCCAAAGCCACTCCTTCCGTCTGGCCACTACCATAATGGCCTGATTGGTGGAATGCTGCAGAGATGGTAGTCCTTCTGGAATGATCTCCCATCTCTACAGAGGAACTCTAGAGCTCTGTCAGATTTACCATCGGTACTTGGTCACCTCCCTGACCAAGGCCCTTCTCCCCTGATTGCTCAGTTTGGCCGGGCGGCCAGCTCTGGGTAGAGTCTTGGTGGTTCCAAACTTCTTCCATTATAGAATGATGGAGGCCACTGTGTTTTTGGGGACCTTCAATGTTGCAGCTATTTTTTGGGACCCTTCCCCAGATCTGTGCCTGGACACATTCCTGTCACGGAGCTCTAAAGACCATTCCTTCGACCTCATGGCATTGTTTTTGCTGTGCCATGCGGTAGATTGGAGTATTGTGTGTAGATTGATGAGGAGAAAAATGTGTCTAATCCATTTTTGAATAAGGCTGTAACGTTACAAAATGTGGAAAAAGGGAAGGGTTCTAAATATTTTCCCACTGCACTGTATATTGTCCATAATGCCTATTAGGGCTGACCCAATTCAGTCGGCTGGTCGATTGTTTGGTCGACCAACAGCCTACCGGCCAATCATTTTTTTTTGTCAGGCAGTTGCCCCAAAATATATTGTCACATCTTGATTGACTGCAGTCTCAGTAGATTAATCCATTGCGGGGGTCACTGGGGTGGTACACCAGTAGTACATTTACCGTTAATTCCCATATTTTCTAATCTACAATGTTTGTTTGGTTATTGTCATTTCTGTTTAATGCATTAAATATATTATTATTATTACCACAGTCATTTACAGTTCTCATTGTTGGCGTGGGCATGTTGTTTGCGGAGTGCACAACATAGGCTCTGCTTGTGTTTTTGGCTTATACCATTCCAATTACGAGTTAATTTATTGTGTTTTGTTTGGAGCGCTGCTGTGAATGTTGAGTAAGAACGTGCACCTCATTACGTATAGAAGTTATAGAGGTAGGCAAATGTAGGCTTATCAATGTGCTCATTTGGGGATCTGGTAGTGTTTCTGATTGTCTTAACTCACCACCACTTATGAGCTGTGGAGGTTCTGAAAGTATTTTCCCCCCCCCACCTCAAACAGGAAGTAAACAAAGTCTGTTTTTACATCCACTGAGAATGACAATAGTTCCTCAATGTAGCCAATCTCCCCCTTTCAATAACCACTTGGCTTGAAAGGGAGAAAAACAATGCCATGCTCTGATCCGATGGAAACATAATAAAATATGCTTACCTGATTTTTCTTATCCCTTGCTCAAATAGCAGAACGGGGGTCACTGATGTAGGAAACTGAGGATCCAGGATATTTTATACAATGTTGCAAGTCTGTTAGTACAAGTTTTGTTGCTAGACCAAGTTGATAGTTGATACAATATTTAGAGTTCCTTGCAGACAGGCCACACATAGCTATTGTGATTTATTTTTGTCAGGTTATTTTCTACCTGCAGGCTGAAATATTTTTTATTTGTTGGCTTTGTAGGCTATTTTTACATAATTCACAATGGCAATAGAAGTTACATTTAGATTTGTATAATTTAGATATATATATATTTAAACAAAAGCATTTCACTGCTAATCAGGGTATGCAACAAACTTTGATGTGATCTGTATTGTGTTCGCCCTTATTTAAAAAAATCATTTTAGCAGACACTCTACTCCAGAGCGATTTACACTATTGAGTGAATACATTATTGTACTGGTTCCCTGTGGGAATTGAACCCACAACCCTAATGTTACGCAATGCTCTACCAACTGAGCTACACGGGACGGGACAGGACAGCCTTCTCTGGCAGCTGTAATTCTTGGGTTTAAGCTCTAATTTTGTCCTGGGTTATCTTCTTTCCCTCCTGGATCCCGCTTGATCAAAAGGATATCTGTCCTGGGCCGGTGGAAGGTTGGAAGTTGCTTGTTAAAGTTGAAGTCGGAAGTTTACATACACCTTAGCCAAATACATTTAAACTCAGTTTTACACAATTCCTGACATTTAATCCTGGTAAAAAAAATGTTTTCGGTCAGTTAGGATCACCACTTTATTTTAAAATGTCAGAAAAATAGCAGAGAGAATTATTTATTTAAGCTTTTATTTATTTCATCACACTCTCAGTGGGTCAGTATTTGGTAGCATTGCCTTTAACATTTTGGGTAGCCTTCCACAAGCTAACCACAATAAGTTGGGTAAATTTTGACCTATTCTTCCTGACAGAGCTGGTGTAACGGAGTCAGGTTTGTAGGCTTCCTTGCTCGCACGCGCTTTTTCAGTTCTGCCCACACATTTTCTATGAGGTTTAGGTCAGGACTTTGTGATGGCTACTCCAATACCTTGACTTTGTTGCCCTTAAGCCATTTTGCCACAACTTTGGAAGTATGCTTGGGGTCATTGTCCATTTGGAAGACCCATTTGCGACCAAGCTTCCTGACTGATGTCTTGATGTTCCTTCAATATATCCACTTAATTTTCCTACCTCATGATGTCATCTATTTTGTGAAGTACACCAGTCCCTCTTGCAGCAAAGCACCCCCACAAGATGATGTTGCCACCCCCGTGCTTCATGGTTGGAATGGTGTTCTTCAGCTTGCAAGCCTTTTTCCTCCAAACATCATGATGGTCATTATGGCACAGTTCTATTTTGTTTCATCAGACCAGAGGACATTTCTCCAAAAAGTACTATCTTTGTCCCCATGTGCAGTTGCAAACCGTAGTCTGACTTTTTATGGCTGTTTTGAAGCAGTGGCTTCTTCCTTGCTATGCGGCCTTTCAAGTTATGTCGATATAGGATTAGTTTTTGCTGTGGATATAGATACTTTTGTACCTGTTTCCTCCAGCATCTTCACAAGGTCCTTTGCTGTTGTTCTGGGATTGATTTGCACTTTTCGCACCATAGTACGTTCATCTCTAGGAGACAGTATGTGTCTCCTTCCTGAGCGGTATGACGGCAGCGTGATCCCATGGTGTTAATACTTAAGTACTACTGTTTGTACAGATGAACGTGGTGCCTTCAGGCGTTTGGAAATTGCTCCCAAGGATGAACCAGACTTGTGGAGGTCTACAATTTTTTTCTGAGGTCTTGGCTGATTTTTTTGTTGTTGATTTTCCCATGATGTCAAGCCAAGAGGCACTGAGTTTGAAGGTAGGCCTTGAAATGCATCAAGAAACATAACAAGAAATGTGTGGAGTGGTTGAAAAATACGTTTTAATGACTCCAACCTAAGTACAGTGGGGCAAAAAAGTATTTAGTCAGCCACCAATTGTGCAAGTTCTCCCACTTAAAAAGATGGGAGAGGCCTGTAATTTTCATCATAGGTACACTTCAACTATGACAGACAAAATGAGAAGAAAAAAATCCAGAAAATCACATTGTAGGATTTTTTAATGAATTATTTGCAAATTATGGTGGAAAATAAGTATTTGGTTATTTGGTTCTAACGAAGCTACTCCTTCATTGCCCGGGCGGTGTGTTTGGGATCATTGTCATGCTAGAAGACCCAGCCACGTTTCATCTTCAATGCCCTTGCTGATGGAAGGTTTTCACTCAAAATCTCACGATACATGGCCCCATTCATTCTTTCCTTTACACGGATCAGTCGAACCTGGTCCCTTTGCAGAAAAACAGCCCCAAAGCATGATGTTTCCACCCCCATGCTTCACAGTAGGTATGGTGTTCTTTTGATGCAACTCAGCATTCTTTGTCCTCCAAACACGAGTTGAGTTTTTACCAAAAAGTTATATTTTGGCTTCATCTGACCATATGACATTCTCCCAATCTTCTTCTGGATCATCCAAATGCTCTCTAGCAAACTTCAGATGGACCTGGACATGTACTGGCTTAAGCAGGGGGACACGTCTGGCACTGCAGGATTTGAGTCCCTGGCGGCGTAGTGTGTTACTGATGGTAGGCTTTATTACTTTGGTCCCAGCTCTCTGCAGGTCATTCACTAGGTCCTCCCGTGTGGTTCTGGGATTTTTGCTCACTGTTCTTGTGATCATTTTGACCCCACGGGGTGAGATCTTGCGTGGAGCCCCAGATCGAGGGAGATTATCAGTGGTCTTATATGTCTTCCATTTCCTAATAATTGCTCCCACAGTTGATTTCTTCAAATCAAGTTGCTTACCAATTGCAGATTCAGTCTTCCCAGCTTGGTGCAGGTCTACAATTTTGTTTCTGGTGTCCTTTGGCAGCTCTTTGGTCTTGGCCATAGTGGAGTTTGGAGTATGACTGTTTGAGGTTGTGGACAGGTGTCTTTTATACTGATAACAAGTTCAAACAGGCGCCATTAATACAGGTAACAAGTGGAGGACAGAGGCGCCTCTTAAAGAAGTTGTTACAGGTCTGTGAGAGCCAGAAATCTTGCTTGTTTGTAGGTGACCAAATAGTTATTTTCCACCATAATTTGCAAATACATTCATTGTAGGATTTTTAATGTGATTTCCTGGATTTTTTTTCCTCGTTTTTTTTCCTCATTTTGTCTGTCATAGTTGAAGTGTACCTATCATGAAAATTACAGGCATGTCTCATCTTTTTAAGTGGGAGAACTTGCACAATTTGTGGCTGACTAAATACTTTTTTGCCCCACTGTATATGTAAACTTCCGACTTCAACTGTATGTTGATGACAAATTCCCAGGACAAAGAGAACTGCAACACGAACACTGATGTCTAAACCAGTGATGTAGTCGAGTCATTAAACCTAGTGTCCGAGTCCTTTATTGTCTAGTCAAGAGTCCCTTGGAAAGAGGATCCTGCCCACTATGTGACATTAGATGTCTAAACCAATACCTAATTTTATACTGGCAAACAACAGTTTAGCTTAGGTCACCCTGTGCGGACACGGCTATTGGTGATGTCCTTATAGCGGTTTAATCAGCATCATTTAGGTCACACTTCCAGGGACTGGCACAGCTATTTGCAGTTATTCACTGTTGGTAACCTTATCAAGGTCCTTGGCCCTGTCTGCATTTTACAATTTTATATTGAAGTCACTGAGTTCACCTGAGTGAAAGCTAACATCCGTGAGATGCTCCTCTTCCCTCGGGCAGGGCCAAAGATCTTGATCAAACTCATGCTCCATTGCCCGTCCCATAGGAAATTAAAATTATAGGTTGCAACCTTTGTCTCTCCATATCTTTCTGCACTCCAGTAAACGGGCATTCCCTCTGCACCCTGCTAACTAACTGTTATTTTGTTTTGAATCTTGTGTTTTCTCCATTGCCCCCCCCCCTAAATATTTATCTCTCTCCCTCATTCAATATTTAGCACTCAAGCCATGTATTGCTCTCGTCCTCTCTTAATATCTCGCTCTCCTCCCTGAAGAAACCCATGCAACATCCCTTACTCCACTGTGCTGCTCTTTTCAGTGGTAATGGTGGAAATGCCCCGGCAACACCTTTTCACAGTTACGTGAATGTGTGGAATGATACCTTTTAGTTTATTAGGATCCCCATTAGCTATTGCACATGCAACTACTCTTCCTGGGGTCTGTCACGTTCTGACCCTTATTTCCTTTGTTTTTGTCATTATTTAGTATGGTCAGGGCGTGAGTTGGAGTGTGCAGTCTGTTTGTTTTTCTATGATTTGGGGATTTCTATGTTTCGGCCTAGTATGGTTATCAATCAGAGGCAGGTGTCATTAGTTGTCTCTGATTGAGAATCATACTTAGGTAGCCTGGATTTCACTGTTTGTTTGTGGGTGTTTGTTTCCGTGTCTGTGTTTTTCACCACACGGTACTGTTTTGGGTTTTGTTCGTTCCACATTTATTGTTTTTGTATTTCAGTCGTGTTCATGTGTAGTATTTCTTATTAAAAGAACCATGGACACTTACCACACCGCATATTGGTCCTCCAATCCTTCTTGCCTCTCCTTAAATCCCTTACAGGGTCCACATAAAACATTCAAATACATGAGAAAGTACAGAACAGTTATAGACAAGAACAACTAAAGATATTTCATTCAAATCAAAATAAAGTTGTTAAATTCAAACCTCATTATGGGTTATTATGTGTAGATTGATGAGAGAAAAAAACAATTAGATCATTTTTAGAATAAGGCTGTAACATAACAAAATGTGGAAGAAGTCAAGGTGTCTGAATACTTTACCCAAAGGCATTGTATATCTGTTTGAAGTTTTTGCAAGTGGTTACGCATTTTGAAACCAATGTTTCTTAGACTAGAAGTGAAGTATTCAATTTCTCCTCAACCATGAAATACTATCATGCATGTTGATGTTTAGTTCTGTCTTTTCAGTTAAGGGCAAGTTGTGCTGCTTTGTTTTGAAACAGCTGTGCTTGGTTTTTAGCTGCACCTGACCATATTACTGGACAGAAATCAAGATGGGACAAGATCAGAGCCTGAACAACTTGTACAGTTTATCTTTGTATCAAAACGCAGAACTTATTTTTAAAACAGACATTCCTCTCCCCATCTTCACACCAACTTTGTCAATAACTTTACTATGATTACTGACAATCCAATGTTACTCTAGGAGTTCAGCTTTTTCAAGTTGTTCAATGGTCACACCCTTCATGCACAGCTTCACCTTAGGTTTAGGTCTAAGAGAATGCTTTGAACCAAATACAATGCTTTTGGTTTTTATATGTATTTAAGACCAGTTTATTGTTACTTATCCATTCTGACACTGACTGGAACTCCTTGCTAAGAGTCTGTGAGCTCACTGGCTGTAGGTTCTGATGTGTGTAGTAATCCGTCAACATAGTAATTTTAGCTAAAGATGAGGCAAATCATTTGTAAAATGAAAAGTTAACTGCCGAAGCCAACTGCCCTGAGGGATACCACACTGTACATGTCTGATGTTAGAGAAGCTTCCGTTGAAGAACACTCTCTAGGTTCTATTGGATAAGTAACTCTCCAACCACGTAGTCATTTTTGTTGTTGAAGAATAATATTGTATTTGTGTGAGATCCCATGAGGAAGTATTTTGTATAGGTTAATGATAGGCAGTGGCGAACGAGAGTAGACCACTAGGGCCTGTTACTATTATTGAAATCAGGACGCATAATAAATTGCCTGGCTGGCCCTTGTCCTTATGGACTATGGGCTAAAGTTTGCTGCCTGCCCAACGAGGCTAAATAAATCAACCATTTGTAAAGAGTTTTTATTGACTTGCCCCGTGTTGTGTCATTATGTAACAGAGAAACAGCTTGGTATTTTTAGGCTATAGGCCTATATGCAGGTCTCCAAACTGCAACCATGTAATCGCATTTCGTGAACCTTGACTTTGGCCATGGAAGTAAAAAAAAAAACATGTATTGGATGCATTGGTTCTGCAAGTTAAAGATGATCACCTTACTCAAAACGCCCTATTTTTTATGGAGGCTAAAACCATGATTTGGTGAAACAGTAAAGTGCATTATCCTAATTGGAGATAAAACGGTGTGAAAATGTCATGTCACGATTATAGTAACAATTATCACAGTTATCAGTATTATTGCTGGATTGTTAAAATGTGCTGGAAATTTTCAAAAAATACTGATATACACACACTTAAATCATTTCACCAAGTTTTATATTGAAAACCAACAAACAACAAATAAAATTAGCATTACTAAGCACTTTTTGTATGCATAAACATTAAAATAACAGAATTAACATTAAAGATGGCACCATCTGACCATGAGAGGTAAAAGTTTCCCTAGTGCAGGTTTAAATGAACACAACCACATAAACTAACAACACAAAATGATCAGCACTCACTTTGTAGTGAGGCACGGCAACCTTCGTCAGCCTCAGAACGCCAGGCTTCTCAACAATATGAAATGGCATCATGTCCTTTGCAATGTAATATGAAAGGGCTGCAGTGAGGTCTTGAGCATTTTTTGATGTGGGTGCATAAGCAGCCTGGCTTTTTTAAATGCTTGCTGGAGTGTTTGTGTCACAACTGTAGATGAGGGACCAGTAGCATCACTGGGTTTGCCTGCTGCACGCCCACTCTGTAAACAAAGGAATAGCAAATGTATTATTATTATTATTACTATTATTCACTTACACTTACACACACACAGTCTATCTTCTGTGTTGCATTTGAGTATATGCAATGACCCCATGCACAATTTACATAAATACAAATAAGTCTTAAGAAGACTGATAGTAATTGCAATGAGACCAACAATTGACATAAATACAGGAGTCGTGTATAGACTCTATAGTGTTTCTCCTGTTGGAACACTTTTACAACCAAGTCGACGTAAATGAACAAAATATGTTGGGTGGGTGACTAAAGTCCATAACGTGTTATCGTGTGCGACGGGGGAATAGAGTCTGCAGACACACGACGCATACATCAGCAGAACAACGAGTAGTGTTTTTACAAGAGTAGGTAACACTGAAAGCTTCAGTTTACATTATTGACAAGCTATTAGCAAGTTAGACAGACAAACCATGACATTTTCCCCCTTTCCGAAGTCCCCACATCATGCATTGAGCTAAAAGTTAACTTTCATTTGCTATAAAGTAATGACTCGAGATGTGAAGTGTTGCCCCCTTTTGCAGCGGTTTATTTATTTATTATTTTTTAAATATTTTTTGCATGTTCTGCAGACAGGGTGACCATTTTCGATTTAAGTTTCTAAGCGGTCTAAGGCACTGCAAGAGGCATCACTACAGTTCCTGGTTCGAATCCAGCCTGTACCACATCCGGCTGTGATTTTGAGTTCCATAGGGTTTGGCCCATTTGGTAGGCCGTCATTGTCAATAAGGATTTGTTCTTAACTTACTTGCCTAGTTAAATAAAGCAGTAAATAAAATACAAAATAAATCATGAAAGTGTGTGCCCTGCGCCTGTTTCGCTGTAGCCTGCTGCTGTGGTCATTGAGTCACTCGCTACCTTTCTGGGTAGGAAAAAAATGCTCCTGGAGAAGTTTTCTGATTGTAGAACAGTTCAAAATCCAAATGAGGGGAAAACGCAGTGTGTACCGCTGTTGTAACAGTTGAATAGAGGTGGTTCTCTGTAGGTATACTTTTTATTTCTCAACTCTCATATTGAGCTCAATGGCAACTATTTTACCACCAGTATATTTGACATGGCTTTTAGATACAGAGCATGGGAAATGTGCATCAGCCTTTCTGATTGCATAGGTCTAATTGGGCAGTAGGCTACAACTGCAAAGTTATTTAGGAGATTCACTTTTCTGTTATTAATACATGGCTACTAGCAGTGGGTATTAGATTTAGATTTAGCTAATGCATTTTGAATTTCCACTTACTCAGGTGCTGAATTAACCCCAAATAAATTGATCGCTAAATCAAATCAAATTTTATTTGTGTAGACTAACAGTGAAATGCTTCCTTCCCAACAGTGCAGAGAAAAACATTAGTGTTAGTGGACATAAAGATCTAGGCAAATTAATATCTATTGAACAAAATAATAATATTCTGGAGACCTATTTTAACAGTAAAATAATATTTTAACACAAACACAAATTTAATGTTTTCTTGGCTTTGGATTTGAAAAGCCTACCCTTTGCTGTTAAATGTCAAATTAATTCATACGTTCTGTCTATTACCTGGAGGTTACACACAGATGATTGAGGTCCTTAATATGACAGCATGTGCATAGTGTTTGCACTTTGTCATGGTTAAACATAGTCACACTGACCTACATAGCTGAGAGCTGCTTGCCTCCTCACATACTGTATTTGGAATGTCTCCTCCACTATTAGTCATAGAGACAGGCTCTGAGGAGAGAAAAACAAAAGGGAGTAAGACAATGGAGGTGCTGTATCTCATTTTCCCTCTCGCTCCACCTCCTCCTCTGTTTTCTTAATGGCACTTACATATTCGGCTTTATTAAGTGTATGCTGACGGCTTTCCTTCACCACAAGACCAGATTGACCATTTGTTGGTGTCAGAATCAAATGTCGTAGGCTGTGTTTACACAGGCAGACCAATTCTGATCTTTGTTCACTTATTGGTCACATAAGATCTTTCTCAGAGCGAAAAACGATTAGAATATGGGCTGTCTGTGTAAACGCAGCCATATTGACCCATCCTCAGCCCCACGATGTAGTGCCTTCACACCCCTTGACTTTTACCATATTTTCTTGTTATAGCTTGAATTTCAAATGGATGAAATTGAGATTTTGAGTTTTTAGAAATTGATAAATGAATGAGAAGATGGAACGTCTTGAGTCTTAAGTATTCAACCCCTTTGTTATGGGAAGCCTTAATGAGTTCAGGGGCAAACATTTGCATAACAAGTCACATAATAAGTGCATGGACTCAATCTGTGTGCAATAATAGAGTTTAACATGATTTTTGAGTGACTATCTCATCACTGTACCCCACACATACAATTATCGGTAAGGTCCCACAGTTGAGCTGTGAATTTCAGACACAGATTCAACCACAAAAACCAGAAAGGCTACCCATTAGTAGATGGGTAAATAAAACATAAATTGAATTACACTTTGGATGGTGTATCAATACACCCAGTCGCTACAAAGGTACAGGCATCCTTCCTAACTTGCCAGAGAGGAAGGAACCACTCAGGGTATTTCATCATGAGGCCAATGGTGACTTTAATATTTGAGATTGTTCAAAGTAGCCAAACTTTGTCTTGGTGACAGCTTTGCACACTATTGGCATTCTCTCAACCAGCTTCATGAGGTAGTCACCTGGAATGCATTTCAATTAACAGGTGTGCCTTGTTAAAAGTTAATTTGTGGAATTTCTTTCCTTAATGCGTTTGAGCCAATCAGTTGTGTTGTGACAAGGTAGGGGGGGTATACAGAAGATAGCCCTATTTGGTAGCAGACCACGTCCATATTGTGGAAAGAACAGCTCAGATAAGCAAAGAGAACGACAGTCCATCATTACACGGAGGGAAGTCAGTCCGGAAAATTTCAAGAGCTTTGAATGTTTCTTTAAGTGCTGTAGCAAAAACCATCAAGCGCTATGCTGAAACTGGCTCTCATTAGGACCGCCACAGGAAAGGAAGGTGCAGAGTTACCTATTCTGCAGAGGATAAATTCATTACAGTTAACTGCACCTCAGATTGCAGCCCATATGAATGCTTCAGAGTTCAAGTAGCAGACACATCTCAACTTAATCTTTTCATAGGAGACTGCGTGAATCAGGCCTTCGTGGTCGAATTGCTGCAAAGAAACCACTACTAAAGAACACCAATAAGAAGAAGACACTTGCAATGGACATTAGACCATTGAGATTTTTGGTTCCAACCGCCGTGATTTTGTGAGACGTAGAGTAGGTGAACAGATTTCCGCATGTGTGGTTCCCACCATGAAGCATGGAGGAGGAGGTGTGAGGGGGTGCTTTGCTGGTGACACTGTGATTTATTTAGAATTCAAGGCACACTTAACCTGCCACAATCACTCAACCTCAACCAAATTGAGATGGTTTGGGATGAGTTGGACCGCAGAGTGAAGGAGAAGCAGCCAACAAGTGCTCAGCATATGTGGGATCTCCTTCAAGACTGTTGGCTATGGAATCCTGACCTGTTCACCGGACGTGCTACCTGTCCCAGACCTATTATTTGACCATGCTGGTCATTTATGAACATTTGAACATCTTGGCCATGTTCTGTTATAAACTCCACCTGGCACAGCCACCCCTCATAGCCTGTTTCCTCTCTAGGTTTCTTCCTAGGTTTTGGCCTTTCTCTGGAGTTTTTCCTAGCCAACGTGCTTCAACACCTGCATTGCTTGCTGTTTGGGGTTTTAGGCTGGGTTTCTGTACAGCACTTTGACATATCAGCTGATGTACGAAGGGCTATATAAATACATTTGATTTAATTTTGGAAAAGCATTCTAGGTTAAGCTGGTTGAGAGAATTCTAAGAGTGTGCAAAGCTGTCATCATCGTAAAGGGTGGCTACATTGAAGAATCTAAAATGTATTTGGATTTGTTTAACAGTTTTTTGGTTACTACATGATTCCGTATGTGTTATTTAATTGTTTCGATGTTTTCACTATTATTCTACAATGTAGAAAATGTTACAAATAAAGAAAAACCCTTGAATGAGTAGGTGTGTCCAAACTTTTGACTGGTACGAAATGTAAAGGAGAATTCTGTTTTCATTTAGAAAAATATTAAGAAAAATAAACATTTTGACTTTGTCATTATGGGCTATTGTTTGTAGATGGGTGAGGGGGAAAATACATTTAATCTATTTTGAATTCCAGCTGTAGCACAACAATGTGGAATAAATCAAGGATTATGAATACTTTCTGAAGGCACTGTAAGTACTGTAGCACAACCTTTTAAGTATCACATTTTGCCTTGACTCTCTCCGTCTCCATCGCCCCCTTTTCGCTATCTTCATCTCTCCCTGTCTGTTTTGGGTATGTTTTGTATTGCAAACTGTTGTGCTTATGCAATTTAGTTTTTTGCTTAAACTGAGGGATGTTTATATCATGAGATTTGTATGTTTATTTTTTATGTAATAATGTATATTGCACTCTTTTCTTCTCTCCTATATGTCTTAAAATGGGCTACTCCTCTCCCCTGCTTTAGGCAGCAAGTAGTACAGTCTTAACTACAATGTAATAACAAATAATAGTTACACACAATTGGCAACTATTTTTAATCGTCAACACAACTAGTGATAAATCTTTTACAACTTGCTTTGAGTCAAACAAAAGCACAAAGTCTGGCCTGTGGTGTTTTCTGTCTCCGGTCACATACGATAAAGCAGAAGTTTCCATCGACCATGGCTAAAGCATTAATGTGCTAAATGGAAGGTAATCGCATAAGGGCAACAGGGAAATGGCGCTTTGTGCTCTGGAGCACGCGTCATCCGTCTGCTTTAGCACATAAGAGGTGTCAGGAGCAAATTTAATCTGGGGGAGCAAAGCAAGGTCCCCAGCACTGAAGACATGAACATCTTTTATCACTGGACGCAGGCAATAAACAGCTCCATTACAGGATACCCTCACTTAGGATGCATCCCAAATGGCACCATATGTCCTATGTAGTGCACTACTTTTAACCAGCGCACATAGGAATCTGGTGAAAATAGTGCACTTTATAGGGAAGGAAATAGGGTTCCATTTAGGAAACGACCGAGGACTACTGTTACCTAACAGTCTCTGACTGAGGAAGGCCAGACATCCCTCACATTAGTATGTTCTGCAAAATATGAGTGTGCTTGAAAAGGAGACTGCTGTTGATCTACTGCAGGGGCAGAAGTGACAGATTGAAAAGGACCGGTATGCTCCCGGACGGTGCCCTTGGCATCCCTCCACATGCTGCATGCTTTCCTGGAGATATTTGTCCTCATGTTGATTCTCTAAAATGGGAGCAGGAGCCATTTTGTGAGCAGATTCTCCTGTTTCTGGCTCTTGGCCTGCCCTTTCATGCCTCACCTCTCTCCCCAGTCCATCTGGCAATCTTCACTTGCATTTTGCCCCTCCTTGCTTTACTACTGTAAAATAGCTAGTCTCAAATAAGACATTCGATTGGGCTGTAGCACTTTAATTGATTCCCTGCTTCGCATTCTGGTACAAATATATTTTAGGGTCTTGAAATATGTTGTTTACCCCTTGTGAAAAGGCCAATTAATCTAAAAGATGGAGCTGTTCCAGAGCTATTTTAGTTTCTCAATGAAAGTTCCGTCTTTCATTGGCAGTGTCAATGGAAATTGTGGGTAATGAGAAACATGGCATGGGTGTAGGGCTGGGAATTGCCAGGGACCTAACGATACGTTAGTATCACGATACTTAGGTGTTGATTCGATATTGCGATTTGATGTTCCAAACATATTGCTCACTCTACACTGATTATATAAAACATTAAGAATACCTGCTCCTTCCCTGACAGATTGATCAGGTGAATCCAGGTGAAAGTTATGATTTCATATTAATCCACATCAATCAGTGGAGATGAAGGGAAGGAGATGGGTTAAATAAGATTTTTTAAACCTTGAGACATGGATTGTGCATGTGTGCCATTCAGTAAATGGGCAAGATATAAAATGTAAGGACCTTTGAACGGAGTATGGTGGTAGGTGCCAGGTGGGTTTTTCAAGCTCAACAGTTTCCCGTGTGTATCAAGAATGGTCCACCACCTAAAGGACATCCAGCCTACTTGACACAACTGTGGGAGGCATTGGAGTGTCAACATGGGCCAGCATCCCTGTGGAACGCTTTTCGAGTCCATGCCCCCTAAAATTGGGGGTGGGGGTGGGGGGGGTTATACTCAGTGGGTATGATGCAGAGAGACTAGAGAGAGCAAGAGAACAAATGTATCAGTGAGGGAAATAAGTGCATAAACATGTGGGCTCTCTATTTAAAAAGATGGAGAAGAAGCTGTAGGAGGAAAGTTTGTGCGTAGGTACTGCCGACTAGTGCTAGCCAATGTTACCTAACTTTAAAAAATATATATATAAAAAAAAATATATATATATATTGATATTTAACTCAAGTATCCATGTGTGAAAACGATAAATATATATATATATTTATCGTTTTCACACATGGATACTTAGAGTTAAATATCAATATAATATTGTCCGAAAATAATATTGTGATTATGTAACTATCGATTCCCCCCCACTACATAGATGCTTTGATAGTAACCCTTTATTAGTTAACGGGCGAAGTCACACACACCACGTTCAACCCTGGAGGAAGTTGAAGTGCTTTCAATAGTCTGTCGCTGTTGGTCACTATTCTTTACAAGTTTTCAAATTCAGCTTCAGGCAGAAACACCTCTGAAATGGGTTGATATGGTGATTCTGTAGGCTAGATTTAGTTTTTAGTCCCTATCTTTACAATAGCCTAGTAGACCAATGGCCGTTAATGTTGTGTTAAAAATCCCCACTCAGCCCAGTCTGGCTTCATGAATGCATCACATGAGTTAGCAAACAAGGGAAGCTTTATAATGCTCAGAAGGTTCCTCTCCAGTGACCAAAGGCCCCTTTAATTCACAGGGCAGTGCAACACAGAGATATGTATGTGTCTTTGAGTAGATGAATCGGATTATCCCATGATTTGCCTGACCTCCTTTATACTCTCTGCTTGTAGTTGGACGGGATTGGCAGGGAAGAGCTCTGTTGAAAAACCCTTGTTTTCAGCCTGTTGTATTATGGATCTTTTTTCCAGACCCCTGGGTGCAGTGAAATACAGTGGGATCTGAAATGAAAATGTTTATAAAGATTTGAGGCATAACCGTGTTCATAACCGTGTTCAATTTTGACCCCTACCTTTTTTTGAGAAAAATAAATGTTGTTAAAATGTCTTTCTCTGAGCAATTGTGTTAGTAAAAAATAATATCCCAATATTTTGGAGCAAGCAATATAGCTCAGTATTTGAATTATTTGGAGAAAGCATGAGAGTACCCACCAGGTGCACTTTGACAGCTTCATTATGAATACCTGCTAAACTTCAGGGGGACTAGCAGAGTCTCATTTGACATGCTCAATACATTTGTGACACACAACCTGGATTCGGTCTTATGTAGCAACATTTGAAATTGTGTTTTTTACATTGGATATAAGTAGTCTCAGCTACAAAATGGTATATCATACACTGCATTTTTGAGGAACAATGGGAAAGTAATTCTGCTTCAAAAGTTGATTAACTTGTAAACTCAAATTGCCTTTTTGAATTGTTTTTGTATCTAGTGAAGAGCTCTTCTTTGTCTACACCATTCAGCATTGCTCACACCTGCTTAAGCTTTAGCCACACCCATCTCGTTTTGCTCTTGGAGCATTCAGAGCCCACCCTTGACACTCAGGGCAATCATTTTTTCACCTCTGGATGACATGAAAACAGTCTAACCAGCTTTACACTTGTGTGTATAAGGTAGTAGTTTTGGAATTGTTAGGTTAGATTACTCGTTGGTTATTACTGCATTGTCGGAACTAGAAGCACAAGCATTTCGCTACACTCACATTAATATCTGCTAACCATGTGTATGTGACAAATAAATTTGATTTGATTTGCTTGCAACAATTTCATTACACTTTTTTTGCCAATGTTTACTGACCCCGGCCATATTTAACGGGTGTCGTACACTTTAGCTTAAGACATGTAGCTAGCTAGGTAAACAAGGAACATAGCTTGGTAAATAATGTGTAAGATCACACAGGTAACGTTAGCTAACGAGCCAGCCAGCTAATGTTAGCTAGTTAAACAACAATGAGCATAGTGCCAAATCATGTCGTTACTACCCTGCATGAATCTGCTGGGAACTAACCAACCAGGTTCAATGTTAGCTAGCATTAGGCTCTAACTAGCAAAGCAAACGGTTCTGGGATACGGATCATAACGTCATGCACTTAACGTTAAATAGGGAGCCAGCCAACTAGCATTAGCTAGCTAGCTAACTGTACACTATAGCTTGAAATGAAACCACTTTCTATCAAAATTAGAAATGTGTAATATCTGAAAGTAGCTAGCTAGTCTATCTTATACATCATGCATGATGGACACATCTCTGTCACGGATGCCATGCCACGGTTGCCCTTTAGTTTGAAGATGTAATCTAGAGACAGGTGTTTTCTCCATCACTTTAGTTATCGTACTCTAATTCCACTGATTTCAAAACTCGACCCTCGAGAAAGTGGAGAGCAACACTTATGCAGCTCCACTCCACAATATATTTTTTTTAAAGCCGCATTCGACAGGATTACCAACAGACTGACCAGCTCAAATAGACAGAAGCCTTCTATATGGCAGACCAATCCAAACTCCTCTCTCGGCAAGTCCAGCCCACTCATTACCTCAGCCAATCATGGCTAGTGGGAAGGTTGCTCACTTTTTGTGTGGCTTAACCAACAAGGCTCGTAATTTAACAATTGTATTCCTATATCCAGATGGCATATAAGTTTGTTATTAAGGCACATGAAAGTTCACATGTTCCAGAAGACATTTCTGCATTTTGATAAAATAAAAAAACAAAACGTTAATGGCTCTCCTGTGAAGTCGTGACTTGTAACATAAGCCTAGTTTCTTGAAACGAGTCACATTTAGTCAGATAGAATGTGACCACATTCCACACACTCTCCCCTTATGTTTTTGGACACATATTCCCTTAAACTCTGGGTAGCCTGGCGCTAGGCTACCTTAACACGGCCAATGTGGTTTGATTTTGTAAATTAAAAAATCTGGCCAAAAAGCTGTGTCCTGCTCCTACCCCTACTTTTCCTAAATATTTGTATCTTACGCTGCTTATTTGTAAGAATTTAGAAATCACAAACCAAAAAGTATTTAGAGCCCGTTTACCTGTTTTTATTTATATATATATATATATATATATATATATATATAACACATCTCTCTCTCTCTCTCTCTCTCTCTCCTTACTGAATGAATGGGCGATAATTGTGCATCATTCTGCACAATTTCATTTTAATTAGGCCTTACTGAATGATCAGGAGGGTGAAGAGGTTGATTTTTTTTATTTAGAAAGAAGAGATTTAAAAAAAAAAATTGGGTTATGCCTATATATCAGCAGTAAATAATTTGACTATGTGCCTTGGGCATAGATACAATTCTCTTTTATGTTTTACTCTGTAAAAACAAGCTGTTGTGAGACTGTTGTTTTTACTATAACTCTATTACTAATCAAATGTATTCTAATGGGAATGAAAACATGCTACGTGTTGCAGTAGGCTTTAAGAATAACGCAAAAATATCCTTGACTCTATCCAGTGAACCAAACAATACCAGCCCACTGAATGACAAATGGATAGAATGGGCGGTAATTGTGCAAGTTACTTCACAATCAAATTTAAATTAGGCTTGAATGATGAGGGTGAAGAGGTTGATTTTAATAATTTTACTTTCTAAGAATGAGCTGTTACAGAACTGTTTTATTTACTGTAACTATATTACTAATCAAATGTATTGTAAGGGAAAGAAAACATGCTGCTGTGTTGCAGTAGGCTTTTAGAATAATGCTACGTATTCTTGACTCTATCAAATTGAATGAGTAGGAAACAGATGATGCCAGTCAGCCTGCACAACTGGCCCATAGAAACTACACCTTAACTATACCAAAACTAATTTCACAAATAAGTTTGTCAATTTAATCTCGTCTATCTGATGAGTGACAATAGTAGGCCTATCAGTTGTCAAATTGTACATGAAGAGATGGCCGCGTCTTGTAATTGACAGATGCAGGGAAAGGAGCGTCACTTTATCCAATCCTCCTTCAGTCACATGCAGGTAAAACATGTAGATATTTGTATAGTATTAGAAAGGGCATATACTGAAGTTTCTATGACACCTTTGTCAAATAATTCTCAAAATTCAAGAGCTACAGCTCTATTTCCAAAATTGCACTTTTCCCAATAATTTCTGTGCTGTCCATGCATTCAGCATATGAACACTCACATGGCAGCATTGCACTGGCTACTAAAGCAAAAACTAGTAACATAATAAAGGTCAAATAAAAATATGCTATTCTGTCGTCAATGGATGAATGTGCTATACAAGCAAGATCGAAACGGATAATGGTGCATGTGACTTCAATGCACTGAATGATTGAATTTAGAACAATAGTGTAATGATAATGAAGAATTGTGGGCATTGTGTGCAGTCTAATTTATTTTATTATGAAAGGCTGGAAATGGTATATACATTTGAAGTCGGAAGTTCACATACAGTTAGGTTGGAGTCGTTAACTTGTTTTTCAACCACTACACGAATTTCTTGTAAACAAACTATAGTTTTGGCAAGTCGGTTAGGACATCTACTTTGTGCCTGACACATCATTTTTCCAACAATTGTTTACAGACAGATTATTTAACTTATAATTCACTGTATCACAATTCCATTGGGTCAGAAGTTTACATACACTAAGTTGACTGTGCCTTTTAAACAGCTTGGAAAATGTCAGAAAATTATGTCATGGCTTTAGAAGCTTCTGATAGACTCAAATGATGTCAATTAGCCTATTGGAGGTTTACCTGTGGATGTATTTCAATGCCTACCTTCAAACTCAGTGCTTCTTTGCTTGACATCATGGGAAAGTCAAAAGAAATCAGCCAAGACCTCAGAAAGAAATTGTAGACTTCCACAAGTCTGGATCATCCTTGGGAGCAATTTCCACGTTCATCTGTACAAACAATATTACGTCAGTATAAACATCATGGGACCACGCGGTCATCATACCGCACAGGAAGGAGACGCGTTCTGTCTCTTAGAGATGAACGTACTTTGGTGTGAAAAGTCCAAATCAATCCCAGAACAAGAGCAAAGGACCTTGTGAAGATGCTGGAGGAAACCGGTACAAAAGTATTGGGACACATGGGGACAAAGATATTGTACTTTTTTGGAGAAATATCCTCTGGTCTGATGAAACAAAAATAGAACTGTTCGGCCATAATGACCATTATGTTTGGAGGGAAAAGGAGGAGGCTTGCAAGCCGAAGAACACCATCCCAACCGTGAAGCACAGGGGTGGCCGCATCATGTTGTGGGGGTGCTTTGCTGCAGGATTGTCTGGTGTACTTCACAAAATAGATGGCATCATGAGGTAGGAAAATTGTGGATATATTGATGCAACATCTCAAGACAGGAAGTTAAAGCTGGGTCGTAAATGGGTCTGCCAAATGGACAATGACCCCAAGCATACCTCCAGAATTGTGGCAAAATGGCTTAAGGACAACAAAGTCAAGGTATTGGAGTGGCCATCACAACGCCCTGACCTCAATCCCATGTAAAAATGTGTGGGCAGAACTGAAAAAACGTGTGCGAGCAAGGAGGCCTACAATCCTGACTCAGTTCCACTGGATGTCATAAGGTGAATTCACCAATTTGTAAGTCGCTCTGGATAAGAGCGTCTGCCAAATGACTTAAATGTAATGTAATGTACACCAGCTCTGTCAGGAGGAGTTTTCCAAACTGTATCCAACTTATTGTGGGAAGCTTGTGGAAGGCTACCCAAAACGTTTGACCCAAGTAAACAATTTAAAGGCAATGCAACCAACTACTAATTGAGTGTATGTAAACTTCTGACCCACTGGGAATGTGATGAAAGAAATAAAAGCTGAAATAAATCATTCTCTCTACTATTATTCTGACATTTCACAATCTTAAAATAAAGTGGTGATCTTAACTGATTTAACTTGTTTTGGCTGCAATCCCCCTATCGGGATAAGTGTCATCTACAACCACTGAATAGCATAGCGCTACATTCAATAAATATTACTACAATCCCAAGTGCAATATAGGAAAACACAGTTTATCCTTTTGTTAATCCACCTGTCGTGTCAGATCTTGAAATTATGCTTTACAGCCAGCGAAAGCAATCCAAGCGTTTGTGTAAGTTTATCGATCGCACGACAAAACATTAAGTACACTTAGCATCAGGAAGCTTGGTCACGAAAATCAGAAAATCAAACCAAATTAATCGCTTACCTTTTGATAATCTTCGGATGTTTTAACTCACGAGACTCCCAGTTACACAACAAATGTTCCTTTTTGTTCCATAAAGATTATTTTTATGTCCAAAATAACGCGACAAACAAACGGAGGTATGTTCAGAAATCCACAGGGGAGAGCGGTCACGACAACGCAGACGAAAATTCCAAATAGTTTCCATAATGTCCACAGAAACATGTCAAACGTTTTTTATAATCAATCCTCAGGTTGTTTTAAATATATATAATCGATAATATATCAACCGCAAATGTCTTTCACAGTAGGAGAGGGGAAAACAATGGCTGTCGAAACTCTGCTGCGTGAGCAAAACTCATGTGACCTCTTGACGCAATGTGATCGTTCTGGCTCATTTTTCAAAATAAAAGCCTGAAACTATGTTTGAAGACTGTTGACACCTTGAGGAAGCGATAGGAAAAGGAATCTGGTTCATATCCCTTTAAATCCAGCAACGGGAGGCTATGGAACATGGAGTTTTCAAAATAGAAGCCACTTCCTGTTTTGATTTTCCTCAGGGTTTCGCCTGCAATATCAGATCTGATATACTCACAGACAATATTTTGACAGTTTTGGAAACTTTAGAGTGTTTTCTATCCAATACTAATAATAATATGCATACATTAGCATCTGAGACTGAGGATCTGGCCGTTTTCTATGGGCACCTTTTCATCCAAGCTACTCAATACTGCCCCTGCAGCCATATGAAGTTGTTTTAAGACGGGGAATTTTTACTTGGATTAAATGTCAGGAATTGTGAAATACTGAGTTTAAATGTATTTGGCTAAGGTGTATGTAAACTTTCGACTTCAACTGTATGTCAACTGTATGTCACCACCATATGTAATGCGGAATTGCAAAAAAAAAAAGAAAAAGAAAAATGAGTAGTTAAAGACATATAGAAAAGGCTGAGTAGAGAATTGAATGCAATTGAAAGAACCAGAATTGTTTATTTTCTACTTTTATTTTTTGTCAGCTTTATGTATTTTGACTTCATAGCCTTATAGCCTATAGCCTGAAAGTTATAGCCTTATTACTGTATTGGCCTACGAGTTCCTGAAAAACTGCCAGACTCCCAAACCTGTTCACTCTACTACCTTTCACTCTGCTACCGGAGCATCGTCCCTCTTACCAACAGGCTCCGAATGCACTGTATACACCCACACTACACTGTCACGCCCACACAAAACCATCACACATTCACATACGCATGTGCGAGTTTTCACACACACACACACACACACACACACACTTTTGCACTCATCATTTGCTGCTGCTACTCTGTTCTTTATTTGACTTGTATTATTATCTATCTAAATACCTAGTCACTTTAGCCTGCCTTTACGTAGATATCTACCTCAAATATCTTGTACCTCTGCACATTGAGCCCTGTATATAGCTCCATTCTTGTGTATTTTAATGTATTCCTCTTGTCAGTTACAATTACATTATTTGTTATTTTTAAACTCTGCATTTTTGGGAAAGGTTCATAAGCAAGCATTTCACTGTAAAATCTACACTAGTTGTATTCGGTGTATGTGATAAAAAAAATGATTGGATTTGTTTTTGCAGAGATATTCAATAATCTCTCAGGAGTTACCTAAAAGTTACTCTGCACGGATCCGTTTTTTGGAGCTGCACCCGCCCCTCACCGACCAAACTGATAATTAACTGAATTATTGCAAACAAATACCTGTTTGCATTTTTGCAGGCTGTGTATCCATCTACCAGGTTGTTGTCATCCTTGTCCACAATGACTCCAAACTGTTATGTTCGCCATTTTCGCATGAGCTAGGAGTCAGGGAAAACAAACTTGGCGACATATTGTCACGTTGCAGAGGAGAACAAAGCTCTTCCATGTGCAGCAACAAATTATGAATGTTCCAGCACCACACAAATAGGCTACTAATGGACAGTTCCCTGCTCCACTCTCTCGCTGTGTGGCTGGTAGCCTAGGGTAGGTCTGCCTCACCGCTCACATAGCCTAATGGAATTTCCAACACAATTCAACATAAGAAGCTCCTGACTAAAACAAATTTTGTTTTGAAACGTTTTGACCAGCAATATAATTGTTCTGAACAGCAATAATGTTTTCATACCACCCGACAGATTATTTTTTGGGGAGGTTCAACTGCGGTGAACTGACCCGAGGCAAGATTCTAGCCTTAAGCTGTCTGGATCAGAGCGATATTCATCTGTGATAAAAGCAAAATAAATGCTGTTGAAAAATGTATAAATACATTTTGAATTGATGTGATATATTGACCTCTGTGTTGTATTTGTTGTGTTACAGTCCAACGGCCAGACCCGAGGCCAGCAGCTCCACATCTTCAGCCCCTGCCAAGCACAGCGGTCCAACCCATAAGATCTGCCTGGTGTGTTCTGACGAGGCTTCTGGCTGCCACTATGGAGTCCTCACCTGCGGAAGCTGCAAGGTGTTCTTCAAGAGGGCCGTTGAAGGTTGGTGACATACTAAACACTCACGCACACAACTCCATCCATGCACAGTCCTACCCTTCGTTGACCTACTATAGTAGAACATACATAAAGGCGAATCTATCGTGGTGATATGTACATTGAGTTCTGCAGTAGTACACTTATATATCCTTTCGTTGACACAACATGTGGACACTCTAAGTGTTTTCCTTACCTATAGGATAGCCTAGATACTAGAACAAAAGCATACCAATTGGTTCTTTATTCAAAATTCATTTGAGTATAATATTTTATTGAACAAATGTCCTTACATTTTTTTAAGATTAGGAGGAGAAACATTTTAGGTTCACACAATAATCAGAAAAGGTTGCCTTCAGTATTACACCAGCGAGGGGTAGGCAAGTGTCTCATGGTGTTCCATAAGGCTGTGGTGTCTGTGTTGCTATTTTTGTTTCCAACCCATAATGTTCATATATTGTGCATTCGGAAAGTATTCAAACCTGATTGAGGGATTTGGTTAAATGCGGATGACACATTTCAGTTGGATGCATTCATTTGTCCAACTGACTAGGTATCCCCCTTTCCCTTCCCTTGACCTTTTCCACATTTAGTTACATTACAGCCTTATTCTAAAATGGATTCAATTGTTTTTTTCCTCATCAATCTTCAAACAATACCCCATAATGACAAAGCAAAAACAGTTTTGTAGAAATGTTTGCTAATTTATTAATAATGTCAAACTGAAATACCTTATTTACTTAAGTATTCAGTCCCTTTGCTATGAGACTCGAAATTGAGCTCTGGTGCATCCTGTTTCCATTGATCATCCTTGATATATTCCTACAACTTGATTGGAGTCCACCTGTGGTAAATTAAATTGATCTCAGTGCCAGAGGCGTTACTGCAGTCCCTGGTTCGAATCCAGGCTGCATCACATCCGGCCGTGATTTGGAGTCCAATAGGGCGGTGCACAATTGTACCAGGTTTGGCTGTACAATTGTACAAAAGAACAAAATCAAACTGCCAACATGGCAATCTATTTTACAAATTCTATAACACAAAAGAGTATAAACATTTCCCAATACAAAGGCAGTTGTCTAAAGTACCGGTTTAAATTGCATTATATTCTGTAACATCTATTCCATACTGAGTGATGTAAAACCTTAACACTGCATTTTGATAGGTTTGCCTTCATTGTAAATAAGAATTTGTTCATAACTGACTTGCCTAGTTAAATAAAGGTTAAATACAATGAGGTCAAAGGAATTGTCCGTAGAGCTCCGGGACATGATTGTGTCAAGGCATAGATCTGGGGAAGGGTACCAAAAAATGTCTGCAGCATTGAAGGTCCCCAAGAACACAGTGGCTTCCATCAGATGGAAGAAGTTTGGAACCACAAAGACTCTTCCTAGAGTTGGGGAAGTTAGGGTTAGGGAAGTGATCAAGAACCCGATGGTCACTTTGACAGAGCGCCAGCGTTCCTCTGTGGAGATGGGAGAAACTTCCAGAAGGACAACCATCTCTGCAGCACTCCACCAGTCAGACTCCAGCCTGCTTGGAGTTTGCCAAAAGGTACCTAAAAGACTCTGACCATGAGAAACAAGATTCTCTGGTCTGATGAAACCAAGATTGAACTCTTTAGCCTGAATGCCAAGCGTCACGTCTGGAGGAAACCTGGAACCATCCCTACAGTGAAGCATGGTGGTGGCAGCATATTGCTGTAGTGGTGTTTTTCAGTTGCAGGGGCTGGTAGACTAGTCAGAATTGAGCAGAAATATGAACAGAGCAAAGTAGAGAGATCCTTGATGAAAACGTGCTCCTGAGCGCTCAGGACCTCAGTCTGGGGCAAAGTTCACCTTCCAACAGGACAACAACCCTAAGCACACATCCAAGACAACGCAAGATTGGCTTCGGGACAAGTCTCTGAATGTCTTTAAGTGGCCCAGCCAGAGCTTGTACTTGAACCCCATCTAACATCTCTGGGGAGACTTGAAAATAGCTGTGCAGCAACGATCCCCATCCAACCTGACAGAGCTTAAGAGGATATGCAGAGAAGAATGGGATAAACTCTCCAAATACTGGTGTGCCAAGCATGTAGTGTCATACCCAAGAAGACTCAAGGCTGTAATTGCTGCCAAACTGGCTTCAACAAAGTACTGAGTAAAGGGTCTTAATACTTAAGTAAATGTGATATTTCTTCTTTTTTATACATTTGCAAAAATGTCATTATGGGGTATTGTGTGTAGATTGATGAGAATTAAATATATATTTGTAATAAGGCAGTAACATAACAAAGTGGTAAAAGTCAAGAGGTCTGAATTCTTTCTGTAAGCACTGTATGCAACACTAGAATGGATTGTTTGCGTCCTGTACCTCAGAACAGCCTGTCCAAACTACTGTTGGTCATTAGAATTACATGATCTGCTTACTTGTTCCATATGCGAGAGATGCTGTGGCGTTGTGTGTCTTGCTTTACATCTTCAAGGGGTTATCTTGACATGATCTTGAGTTTGTATTTTGCATAATTACTGTTTTAGAAAAAAGGTCTTTACATTAGTTTAATCTTTACATTAGTTTAAAAGGGCTATAGGAGTGAGTGAAGTGTGGCTGTTGCGGCACATGGAGCTAGATGATAAGGACGTGTGCTTTGCAGGAGGTAAACACACACAATGCTGCTCCCTCACCGTGTTTTTGTTTTGTTTATATAGCTTAGGCACTTCCTGCCAAACTAAGCATTTCCACTCAAGGAAGTTGCCTTGTCATTCAGACCAGTGTCTGGAGTTAGTTGGACTCTTACATGCTGACCACACCGCTCGCTTCGCTTGCGTTCGCGTTCCTACACATACATGTTATTCAATCATTGCACCCACGCTGCTCACTCGCGTCAACAAGCGTCTGCGTAGCCAAAATAGAACTTGGTTATATTTGTGACTTTTACGTGCTGCAAGTCCCGCCTCTCCCATCTCCTCACTGGTTTTTAGGAACATATACCCACGTGGATGATTTGAAAAATGAACTGAGGTCCACATTCCAGTCCAGTTGTTAGTGGTAATGCACCTTAAAGTTGGTTGACAACTGCCATATAAAGTCCGAAGAAGAAGCCTGAAGGAGGAGTGATTACTACAAAACTAACTTTTGCCCTTTTATCTGTGGATTAATTGTCAGAATAGAGGACCTTGTGCATTTCCGGTAAAATAAAAACCCAATGTTATATTCCAGGACAAATTAGCTAGCAACAGCAAGCTAGCTAGCTAAATTGCAATAAATGTTTAATGCTTTTCAACCTGTCCCAATTGAATATAGTTGGTTTAGAGTTCGTTTTGATATTTCAACATTCGTGTCCTGATCGCGGCTGGTGTGGGTGTGGGTGTACAAATCACAATGTGCGCGAGCGTTCTGGTCAGCAAATTAATTGGCTATTTTCTTAGCCATCGCTATCTACTAAAAAAATCTAACCACTGAACAATTTGATCAACGGTTAAGGGGTAATCGAGTGAAACTGTAAATATGTGTGTTTGACTTGTATCCTATTGTATAACAGTTTATTTTTTTTTTAATGTACCGTAATTTCCGGACTATTAAACCGCTACTTTATTCCCACGCTTTGAACCTCGCGGTTTTTACAATGACGCGGCTAATTTATGGATTTTTCCCACTTTCACAAGATTCATGCCGCCAAAACTGAGCGCGCTCCAACTTCCCATCATTCTGATTACGGTAGTAATTTTGTCACCCTCATCATGGCGAAGACACGGAGAAATGCATATGATGCAGCTTTCAAGTTGAAGGCGATCGATCTGGCTGTTGGAAAAGGAAATAGAGCTGCTGCACGGGAGCTTGACCTTAATGAGTCGTTGATAAGACGTTGGAAACAGCAGCGTGAGGAACTGACTCAGTGCGAAAAGACAACAAAGACTTTCAGAGGGAAGAAATGCAGATGGCCCAAAGTATTTGCAGCCACTCGACATCAGTGTAAATCGTGCATTTAAGGTGGCGCTCCTTGTTCAGTGGGAGGCTTGGATGACAAGTGGGGAGAAATCCTTCACTAAAACGGGCTGCATGCGAAGAGCAACTTATGGTCAAGTCTGCCAGTGGGTCCTGACAGTGTGGAGCATTGTCAAAAAATCCACTATCATCAATGGGTTTCGAAAGGCTGGACTGCTGCGTGTTGAATCGGGCAGCATGAGCTCAGCGGGGAATTTGCCTCCGGATGAAAGTGACGAGAGCGACAATGAAAACGATCCAACATCGGATGAAGCAATTTTGAGGCTATTCAACTCCAACACCGAAGGAGATGACTTCAGTGGTTTCAGTGCACAGGAGGAGGAAGATAGTGACCAATGACTTTCTTGGTAGGCCACTGTTTAATTTTTGATACAAGCCGTGTTTCGTTAAAGCCTATTTATTTTGTAACAAACCGTGTTTCGTTAAAGCCTATTTATTTTTGTTACAAGCTGTGTTTCGTTTAAAGGCTGTGTAAAGTTCATTTGTTTCAATGTACCGGTAGGCACCTGTGGTTTATAGACATGTGCGGCTTATTTATGTACAAAATACATATTTTTTAACAATTCAGTGTGTGTGGTTTATATTCAGGTGCGCTTAATAGTCCAGAAATTACGGTATCTTAAAGTTGCATTATGCATATATCGCTCTGCCATTTCGTGGTTGCTACAATTCTAATAGTTTGCCTAAATTTGTGCCAAAACAAGCAAGTATGGTGCATGTGTGGAAAGTCATTGTACCATGAAAACCACATAAATAATTTTTTAATAATCAAAAATGTATTTGTTAGCCATCGCTCTCTACTAAAAAAGAAGCTGGTGTACAAATCCAAAAGTAAAAGACACAAAAACAAAACTTAAGAACGGGAAGCATAGAAATGGCGCACACAGAACCGATCTACCGCTGCTTAGTGACAGATCTATAACTAATATTTCTGTGAATTTGATCAGGTCGCTCAGAAAGTTACATGTTGCAGCTTTAACGTAGCCTACATTGTTATTCCAAACTCACTACCACAGTCACTCCCAATGTACCAGTCACTACAATCCCTTTTGAAGTCCATTGAACTGTTCTGAATATTTGAAGTGGGCAGCAATGCTATTGTTACCCCTATTGTCATTGTTCATGGCCATCTGAGTATTTGTATTTATGTTACTGTAGGTGTATTTACACTATAGTTTAACAACCATTTCATTCCCATGAAAGTGCATATGTGAATGTGTTAATTGTATTCAAAATAATTTAATAAATGACTATCCATTTGTCAAATTAAAACCTTCAGTTTAAATATAAATATCAGATAGTGAAATTCAATATTTGAGCATGATTTTTTTTATTTCAAGGATAATCTCAACATATTGTATACATTATTCAACTTAACGTTTACTGGTGTAAATGACCAAGTGAAAAATATATTTACCATTTGTAAAAATGCATTTGTAATACTTAGGTGTACTTTAAGCAATAAGATGTTATATCTGTTATTTGTCTTTCTTCCCCCATTCTATGGTTGATGTCGCTATGGTGAAGGATGGAGAGCACGACAAAACACAGATGGTAAATAAAACCCACCTTTAATAATGCTTCTACTTGACTAATGTCCCTCGATCACTGTACTGGAAATCTGATTTGACCTGATATGCAATATTAAACACCAACAGTCTCTCCTGTGCCCTCCTTTGCATGAATTTGTGATTTGATCATTCATCATCTAATTTGGCTTTAAATCCCATTTTAATTCCTGCTTGGAATATGGGTCTATTATCACTTCGCTAGGAGAGTTAATTAAGAAATGTATTTATGCACAAAACCCAAAAGCGTTATAACTGCAATGATTCTAATGATTTGTGCACTTGATCAAGTTGTCATCCTAAATTTAAAAAATGCACTTCACATTATTTGCTTTTACTGGATAATGTCTTTGTGAATGTGTTAGTAGCAACGGTCATCAAAATTGTTAAAAGGTTTTAGAAACAATTGTAATAAATGCAACAGTTGGACAATGGATTCCTTTTTATAATCCATCAGCTATTAACTAAATTATTGCACATAAAACATTTGCCTGGCTATCTACTCCGATTTCAGAGCACTCTCGCCTGAGTGTGCCAGATCGCAGAATAACTGACGGATTTACGAACACTCAACAACCCATTGAATATGGCCGGTGTCAGTAAACACCGGCATAAAAAGCGTGAATAAATTGTTGCCAGTAACATAGTTGCAGTCACCAATGCTCTGGATAACATAAAAACAGCCTTACCAGCTCTGCTAGGGTGAGTGAGCTGTGTTCTCTCATATGTCTGGAAGTACTGTAGCTAGCAAGCTAGACAATGTTAGCCAGTTAGCTTGGGAGCTTGACTGCTGTTGTTAGGTCAGAAGGCTCGGATCAACCCTACTCCACGGCCAGAGCGTCCAGTATGAACGCTCCAAGAGCGAAACGCTCTGAATTTTACGAACGCCCAGGTTGCACTCCAGATTGAATTTACAAATGCACCCGTAGTATAAACCAGCCTTTAGACTTTGGTTGTTTAGTACATGGCCTCACATGTGAATGCTTATAGAGATGGGTGGGGCTAAGGCTTAAGAGGGTTTGAACAATGCTAAATGGGTATAGACAAAGAGCTAGGTTTACAGTAGGTTTACCAAAACATTTTCTCAAAAGTGAGGTTACAAGCTTATCAACTTTCAAAGCAGAAATACTTTCCCATTGTGCCTCAACTGTAGTGTATGATATACCATTTTCTTGCTGCTCTGAGTCACTACTTTTATCCAATGTAAAAAGAAAAACACAATCTCAAATTTTGCCACAGGTCTGCATCCATAGAACAGGGGTGCATCCACCAAACACTTCCTCTGTCTAACCTACATGCACTCACCTGCGCTGTCTAGACTGCCTCATTAATGACTGTTGTTGTTACGTTCTCTTGTATAATTCAACAAGTGTGTCAATAGCAGGATACCCTCTAATTAAAAATGAACACGCTTGGCTCTAGAGGACACCTATCCAAACATACTTTACATTGTTTGCGAAACCAGACATACAATGCATTCGGAAAGTATTTGGACCCGTTGACTTAATACACGTTTTGTTGCGTTACAGCCTTATTCTAAAATGGATTAAATTGTTCATTTTCCTCATCAATCTACACACAATACCCCATAATGACGAGGCAAAAACAACTTTTTCAACATTTTTGCAAATGTATTAAAAATAAAAAACTATCACATTTACTTAATTATTCAGACCCTTTACTCATTACTTTGATGAAGTACCTTTGGCAGCGATTAGACCCTCGAGTCTTCTTGGGTATGATACCAAAAGCTTCGCATTCCTGCATTTGTGGAGTTGCTCCCATTCTTCTCTGCAGATCCTCTCAAGCTATTTTCAGGTGTCTCCAGACCTCTCCATGTTAGAAGGGGTTCAAGTCCTGGCTTTGGCTGGGCAACTCAAGGACATTCAGAGACTTGTCCCGAAGCCAATCCTGCGTTGTCTTGGCTGTGTGCTTAAGGTCGTTGTCCTGTTGGAAGGTGAACCTTCACCCCAGTCCTGAGCGCTCTCTGGTAGGTTTTCATCAAGGATCTCTCTGTACTTTGCTCTGTTCATCTTTCCCTTAATCCTGACTAGTCTACCAGTCCCTACCACTGAAAAACGTCCCCGCGGAATTATGTTGCCACAACCATGCTTCACTGTAGGGATGGTGCCAGGTTTCCTCCAGACGTGACGCTTGGCATTCAGGCCAAAGAGTTTAATCTTGGTTTCATCAGACCAGAGAATCTTGTTTCTCATGGTCTGAGAGTCCTTTAGGTGCCTTTTGGAAAACTCTAAGTGGGTTGTCATGTACCTTTTTTGAGGAGTGGCTTCTGTCTGGCCACTCTACCATAAAGGCCTGGTTTGGTTGAGTGCTGCAGAGATAGTTGTCCTTTTGGAAGGTTCTCCCATCTCCCCAGAGAAACTCTGGAGCGCTGTCATAGTGACTATCGGGTTATTGGTCACGTCCCTGACTAAGGCCCTTCTCCCCCGATTGCTCAGTTTGGCCAGGCAGGCAGCTCTAGGAACTGTCTTGGTCTTTCCAAACTTCTTCCATTTAAAAATGATGGGGGCCACTGTGTTCTTGGGGACCTTCAATGCTGTAGACATTTCTTTGGTACCCTTCCCCAGATCTGTGCCTTGACACAATCCAGTCTCTGTGCTCTACGGACAATTCCTCGACCAAATGGCTTGGTTTTTGCTGTGACATGCACTGTCAACTTTATATAGACAGGTGTGTGCCCTTCCAAATCATGTCCAATCAATTGAATTTACCACAGGTGGACCGAACCAAGTTCTATAAACATCAAGGATGATCAATGGAAACAGGATGGACCTGAGCTCAATTTCGAGGCTCATAGCAAATGGTCTGAAGACTTATGTAAATAAGGTATTTCTGTTTTTATTTGTATAAATTTTAAAACATTTCTAGAAACCTGTTTTTTTGTGTAGGTTGATGAGGATTTTTATTTTTTATTTAATCTATTTTAGAATAAGGTTGTTAGGTAAGAAAATGTGGGAAAAGTTGAGGGGTCTGAATACTTTCCGAATGCACTGTATCACTATAATTCGAGTGTCCATTTTCAGAAGTTGTTTTCATTTTCACGCATCTAATTTGTAAACATTTCAACTGTATTAAATTATTACTTTTTTCAGTTCCACAAAAAATAAACTTCTTGCGACTAGCAAACCCGTATCCGGGAGCGTAATCATAGCCTCAAATGCATTAGCATAACGCAACTTTTCCTATTCATGAAAATTGCAAATGAAATGAAATAAATATATTCAAACACAAGCTTAGCCTTTTGTTAACTCAGATTTTCAAAATATGCGTTATAGCCAACGCTAGACAAGCATTTGTGTAAGTTTATCATGGCATAATGCTATGCTAGGCTCTGCTGGCAGCAGGCAACATTTTCACGAAAATAAGAAAAGCAACCAAATTAAATCATTTACCTTTGAAGAACTTCAGATGCTTTCACTCAGGAGACTCCCAGTTAGATAGCAAATGTTCCTTTTTTCCAAAAAATAATATTTTTGTAGGCGAAAAAGCTCCCGTTTGTTCATCCTGCTTGGCTGAGAAATCGACCGAAAAATACTTCAACTATAACGCCAAACTTTTTTCAAAATTTGCTCCATAATATCGACAGAAACACGGCAAACGTTGTTTAGGATCCATCCTCAAGGTGTTTTTAACATATGTATTCGATGATATATCCGACGAGGCAATTGGTTTCTCATAAGAAGCAATTGGAAAAATGGCTACCTCAGTATTTTCTCATTCAAATTTTCAAGATTTTCTCCGGGAGACACCATGTGACCACTCGCTATATATGGTCCCTTACAGCCATTCTCCAATGGAAATGCCTAAAAAGACGTCACAATGCTGTAGACACCTTGGAGAATGCGTGGAAAACGTAAGCTCATTCGTAGCTCATTCACAGCCATATAAGGAGTCATTGGCATGAGGCGGATTCAAAAAATGCGGCACTTCCTGATTGGATTTTTTATCTGGGTTTCGCTTGTAACATCAGTTCTGTGGCACTCACAGACAATATCTTTGCAGTTTTGGAAACGTCAGAGTGTTTTCTTTCCAAAGCTGTCAATTATATGCATAGTCGAGCATCTTTTCTTGACAAAATATCTTGTTTAAAACGGGAACTTTTTTCATCCAAAAATTAAAATAGCGCCCCCTATATCCAAGAAGCAGCCATCAAAATAAGGTTGTTTTTCTTACCTTTCTTGTGATGTAAGTGTGTTATTAGTGACAATACAATATATCTTTTTTAAGGTCAATCATACCAACAAGTGCCTTCAGAAAGTATTCTCCCCTTGACTTATTCCACATTTTGTTGTTACAGCCTGAATTCAAAATGTATTAAATATTATTTTTTCACACCCATCTACACACAATACCCCATAATGACAAATCAAAAACATGTTTTTAGAAATTTTAGCACATTTATTGAAATACAGAAGTACATGTATGTAAGTATTCACACCCCTGAGTCACTGAAAAACCTCCCTGGACTTTGTGGTTTAATCTGTGTTTAAAATTCACTGCTCAACTGAGAATTGTATGTGTGGGGTATGGTAGCAAGATTATGTTATAATACTTTAATTGCATCATGGTTGTTTTATTCAACATAATAGAATATTCTTAACTATTGTGTGTGTGTGTGTTCTACTGAGGATGGGCCTCTGGGAGATAACACTGACAGGAGATTAGCCATGTCTTTTGGGTAATAAAACCTAAAGAGCATTCCAGAGCATGAGTTAATGTTTCTGTTCTATACCGTACCAGGGAGAGATGGCTCCAGTTTGGAGGCGGAGGGACAGACACTGGTCTCTATACAATGAAAACTGTTGACACAGCAGATACTGTCTGCTATGTATAATAGGTATCTTTCATACAAATCTTAACCTTGTGACCCATTCTATATATCTGTTGTTCGTCATGTAGGTTGAAAGAGGTGTAATCTTGGCTATAAAAGACCGTTGTACTTTTGTCTCGCCGCTCTTAACGGATCATCAGAAACGGTGATTCGTCGACCAGCCATCGCTATTGCAAAGCTCTCACTATTAAAGATTTAGTTTAAGTATAACTCTTATGTGACTTCTTAAGAAATGTTTGACTCATGAACTTATTTAGGCTTGCCATAACAAAGGGGTTGAAAACATATTGACTCATTGCAGCCTTTCATTTTTATTAATTAGTACCCCTGGGATTCTCGCAGCAGCTCTCTTACTAACAGGACACCCAAGTAATGTTTGGATGGCAATTGCTTCCAACAAGAGTTCCCGTCCCTCTTCCATCTCCCACTATTTCCATTCATCCTGATGTTCTTAGTAGGACTGGAGGTAGCCTGGCAAACAGGGCTAGCCTCGCACCTCCAGCCAAGTCCTCTTCACTAGCCTATAGTATGACGAAGCGATTAGAGAGCGGATGCTTCTGGGATTCAGCTGGCACTGTTTGTTTAGTTTATGGGTGGATTGTTTGCACTGCTGTTTGCAATGGCTGCTGTTCCCATGGCTGCAGTTGTCACTAGTTACCACAGCCACAAATGGCTTAACCCCACCTATTTCTCTTCTTAAAGGTAGACTCGGCAAAATGACGTTGCCACGGGCAGCACCGGAGATATTGAGAAGAGCGAGATTCAACACTTCGCTCTCACAAAGTCACACACAGTGTCTACGCATGTACACAGGCTCGCTTCACGCTATTCACGGCATAGTAGTCAGGGCACCAAAACAGCTGAGAAGTTGAGCCTCACTCTTCAACGCTCTTACGCTATATATACAAAAGTATGTGTACACCCCTGCAAATGATTATTTTTATTTTTTATATTATTTTATTTATTGACTATCCGAAACATACAATATACTTGCAGTGAAGCCGCTCAACAACTACATCATATCAGTCATTCAACAGATTCCCATTCAGAGCGACACACAGAAGCAATGGTCAATGGACAGATCTACCACCAGGACAAAAACGTGATCCCCCCACTGTTCCCCAATAGCTGTCCCTCAACCATTCGAGACCCCTCCCACAGTCGTCCCTCCAAGAAGAAAAATAAAAAATACAATTAATTCCATTCCCCACCCCAAAGAACCCCCCCAATGCACCAACAACCAAGATAATTAACTAAAAAGAAACAAGGAAAAGACCAAAGAAAACAGCAAATAACAATGCAAAAAATTATAATAAAACAAAATAATACATTTTGAACAAAGGACATCAAGGACAACTAAAATCATAACAACAATGCCAACTGTATATGTTTGTGTGCATGTCTGGCACTATTACATGTATGTGTGTGTTCTTGTATGTGTTTATTTGAATGAGAGTGTGTGTGTGTGTGTATATGCATGTGTACAAACACCTGCATGGCATCAGCCTATCTCCCACACAGAAACTCCACTCCGACTTGTCTCTAATTCCACATCCCAACCCTCAGCTTCCCTCAGCCCATCCCATCTATCTCTGCTGGCCACCCACTTCGGGTTTCTACACAACACATATCTTTCAACTATGCTGTGATGTTTAACTTACAATTTCAATCTTTCTAATCGGATAGAATCCACAGATTGCGAATGGAAGATAAATACTTTTACTAAGAGTATTAGTATATTAGTAATTGACTGACCCGGTCTCTCCAGATCTCCTAATCCTAACAGTCCTATTTCTAGGGTCAATTTTAGAACAATGCCACCTCTTCAAATGATTGGATTTGGCTTTTTCAGCAATTCACGTTGCTGATAGGTGTACAAAATCTAGCACACAGCCATGCAATCTTCGTAGACAAACATTGGCAGTAGAATGGCCTTACTGAAGAGCTCAGTGACTTTCAACGTGGAACCGTCATAGAATGCCATCTTTCCAACAAGTCAATTTGTCAAATTGCCCCTGTTAACTGTATGTTCTGTTATTGTGAAGTGGAAAGGTCTAGGAGCAACAATGGCTCAGCCACAAAGTGGTAGGCCAGACAAGCTCACAGAACGGGACTGTTGAGTGCTGAAGTGCGTAGCGCATAAAAATCGTCTGTTCTCGGTTGCAACACTCACTAGAGTTCCAAACGTCAGCACAAAAACTGTTCACCGGCAGCATCATGAAATGAGTTTCCATGGCCGTGCAGCCGCACACAAGCCTAAGTTTAACATGTATCGGCTGGAGTGGTGTAAAGCTCGCCACCATTGGACTCTGGAGCAGTGGTAACTCGTTCTCTGGAGTGATGAATCACACCTCACCATCTAGCAGTCCAATGGACGAATCCTAGTTTGGTGGGTGCCAGGAGAACGCTACTTGCCCCAATGCATAGTGCCAACTGTAAATAATAATAGTCTGGGGCTGTTTTTCGTGGTTCAGGCTAGGCCCCTTAGTGCCTGTGAAGGGAAATCTTAACGTTACGGCATACAATGTCATTCTAGACGAGTCTGTGCTTCCAACTTTGTGGCAACAGTTTGGGGAAGGCCCTTTCCTGTTTCAGCATGACAATGCCCTTGTGTACAAAGCAAGGTCCATACAGAAATTGTTTGTCAAGATCGGTGTATAAGAACTTGACTGGCCTGCACAGAGCCCTGACCTCAACCACATCGAACACCTTTGAGATTAATTGGAAAGCCGACTGCAAGCCAGGCCTGATCGCCCAACATCAGCGCCCCACCTCACTAATGCTCTTGTGGCTGAATAGAAGCAAGTCCCCACAGCAATTTTCCAACATCTTGTGGAAAGCCTTCCCAGAAGAGTGGCAGCAAAGTGGAGGACCAACTCCATATTAATGCCCTTGATTTTGGAATGAGATGTTTGAGATGTTTGAGCAGGTGTCCACATACTTTTGGTCATGTAGTGTTTGTGAAATTTCCGCATTTCTATGTTTTGTAGTGAAAAAAACAGTAAGATGTGTTTCCAATTTCATGATCATCATAAGTGGTTAAAATCACATGATGCACATCCATGTCATTGGAAACACATACTCTGTTTTTTCTACAAAACATAGAAATGCGCCATTTTCACATATGTTGGTGTCAGGGTGGTGCTGGAGATGATGAATATGAAGGTGAAATATTTTGAAATTTCTCTTTAACCATGTGCCTGAACTTAAATTCATAACCAGACATGTTTTTGGTGATATAGCCAATTTTGGGGGTATTTGGTATTTTATTAGGATCCCCATTAGCTGTTGCAAAATCAGCAGCTCGTCTTTCTAGGGTCCACATGAAACATAATACAGAACATCAATAGACAAGAACAGCTCAAGGACAGAACTACATACATTTTTAAAAAGGCAAACAGCCTACATATCAATGCATACATAAAAACTGTCTAGGTCAAATAGGGGAGAGGCGTTGTGCCGTTTTATCTATGTTTTGAAACCAGGTTTGCTGTTTATTTGAGCAATATGAGATAGAAGGAAGTTCCATGCAATAAGGGCTCTATATAATACTGTATGCTTTCTTGAATTTGTTCTGGATTTGGGGACTGTGAACAGAATTTTGACTTCGAGGCTGAGTTAGCACTGCATTACAGTTAGCTGGATTTGACGTTCCAGGTTGGCATTGTTCTGCAGAGCTTTGGCTGTGTTCCTCTGTAAACATTTTCAAATACCTTTCACTAAATGTGACTACATTATTTTAAAACATTTTTTTTTAAAGATATCACATCAATAGGAAGATTGTCCTGTAGCATTTGGTTTCATTAATAAGTATTCTTTATTAGTTGGTTTTTAAAGTGTTATCAGTATATTAATAGATTAACTTGGGTCCTTTTTTTAAAACAGTGAAATGTTGTAAGGGACCACTGATGAGTTGGTTACGTGTTGCTTATATTATAGTATGACCTCAAGGAATTTGTTAATCTGGCAAAAGAATATGTTCCGCTGACATTATCCAGGCTCTGTCAAACAATCAACCCCCACTCATTTAAAACTACTAATCTGAATTCAGACACATTGTCAACAGCTAAAAGCATTACACCCAGATCATAGGCAGAGTATAAAAAGAATAAGTGAATCTATTCATCCCTGTTTAAAAAAACTTAGGCTACTATTTTGGCTGGCCGTGGAGGGGTGTCAACCACAGAAAGTGAACGAGCTGTCACCTTAAGTGTTGGCTGCTGACTGTTATGTCATGTGGCCGACAGGTTTAGTCAGACAGGTGTTTGGTGTGGTGGCAACCTGTAGTGCTTGGGCTAATCATCTTCAACCCTCTTGCTAGTAATTACCTTATTCCTCCATCGCCAGGACAACACAACTATCTGTGTGCCGGGAGGAATGACTGCATCATAGACAGGATCCGCAGGAAGAACTGTCCGGCGTGCCGCTTCCGCAAGTGTCTCCAAGCAGGGATGAACCTGGAAGGTAAGTGGCACCAACACATTCACATTCATATTGTTCCCATATAAGTGGAAGTGTAGTGTATATACACAGTTTTATGGCAAGCATAGTTATTCAGCAAAGTTTAATCAGAGGACATTTTCAGAATGTGTTCTCTCTAAAAGGCAGGGCTTTACATGTTTTGTTCCCTATAGAGGTTGTGATTAGGGGTAGGATTTAGTATTGGATTCACATAAATCAGTAGAGTGCCTTGATTCCCAGAGTTTATGTTGACATGAGCTAACCTAATGTATCATCTCTGGCCCAGTGTTTCAAACAAGGGTCAGAGCCAGTGATCAACAACAATCATTCGCTCAGACCCAGTTCCTCTCATGTCCCTGAGCCATAGAAAGATAGAAGGCTCACGTTAGCTCTACTCTGCCACTGTGGACTTAGACAAAAAAATGGTAATGGACAATAGTTCACGTTGATGCACTTCTTGTTATTTATATATGTTCATTAATTCAGTGCTGCAGGGTATGAAATTGTTAATGATTTAGATGTACGAATCAGAGTGGGCGGAAAAAATACATTGACGTATGCGGGTGCATCAGCAGACAACCAAAACCTGGGGACGTACCAGAAAGGCTCTTAGTTGCCATAGAAACATTTATGGAGGAAATGAAAAAAGGAGGGGGGGAAATACATAATTTTTGATGGTAACCCTCTCAACCGGAGGCATTCAGCACATATTGTAACAGAAAAGATAAATCGATCAAGGTTTTTAAACAAATCCAAAATACATTGTGTTTTTTTTGTGTTGTGCTGCTCTTTTTAAAGACCCATAGAAATACACAAAGTAAGTTGCTTCGTTTCAATGAATAAAACCTTGAACTCTGTACCCTTTTGAAGCGTAACACAATGTGGATGACCTACCTTTATGCACAAATTGTAGCTGAGGGAATCTGATAAAGCATCATATAGGCTGCATATTTTTGTTATGAATAGGGTATGTGTGGTCTATACACTGTCACCACCTAGGTTAGGTGGGAAACAATAGCTAGCCGTAACCCTCTAAGGTCGATGTCCACGCCCCCCGCGGAAATCAAATTAGCATAATAAAACAATCCCCCTGAAAATAAGGGGTTACTTTTATTTTTTATTTTTTTAAATAACAAATGTTTCCTGATCTTTCTTATATCTCTTAGATATAGGACAGAACACATTTCCTTTTGAATTTTTTGGGAGGGATTATCTGTTCCATGTAATGAATCTGTTATTCAATGCATTTGTATGGGCAAATAGCAGTAAGGGGAAAAGTAATTGTTGAATCAAATTTTTTTTGATACTTCAAGGAGTCTTAAAATTCTAAATCAAATCGCTAAATGATCCTTGGTATGACCTTCTTAAAACATTTTCATATAGCTTAGTAGAACCCCCCCACCATCCTCCTCTGGCTTAGACAGGGCTTAGAGTGTTATGGGTTAACAGAGAAAATGACTGATTAGCGCTTTCTTCTCTCTATTCTCTCGCTCTCTCTTCTCGGTCTTTGCAGCAAGGAAAAACAAGAAGCTGATCCGATTTAAAGGTCAGCAGGCCACAACAGAGACAAACGCTCCCGCACCTGATAAAAGGGCCTGCACCCTGATCCCAAAGTCCATGCCCCAGCTGGTGCCCACCATGCTGTCCCTGCTTAAAGCCATTGAGCCAGAGGCCATTTACTCTGGCTACGACAGCACCATCCCCGACACCTCCACCCGCCTTATGACCACCCTCAACAGGTTGGGCGGACAGCAGGTCGTTTCAGCTGTCAAGTGGGCCAAGTCCCTACCAGGTAAGACCACCTGGTACACCTCCATTAACACTGACCATAGACAGCAGGGACCATTGTAGCACTAATTTGACTAACCATAATGGGCTAGGCTTGGTCCATTCCGTTTCAACTCAAATGAATTCAGGAAATGAACTAGGTCTAAATCAAGTCAATCCAATGACTTTCAAATGAATTATAATATTTTCAATTCATCTCATGATTTTCTATTTTATCGATCATGGAATGGGATTGAGTTGACACCCAGCCCCTAATTATGAGAAAGAAGGCACATGGTTTGGTAATCGCCCCCAAGTATTTACTCTCTGCCTTGGTCTCGCCCAGCAGCCAGCTAGCATGGAAGGGAAGGACTTGTGGAGAAATCTTACATAACCACTGAGTGGTTAAGCAAATGTGATCTGAAAAGACTTTCAACACTTCCACTTTTGAAGTGTCAACAGTGAGAGACAATTGAACTGCAATTAAAGGCCACTTTCAGGGCTACAGACTGCAACCATTTAGTCACATTTGGCGACCCTTTGACTTGGCTGTGCGAGTAAAAGTTTTACTTGGTCGCATCAGTGTGTGCTGCACATTCTACATGGTCACTACATGGCTGCAATACAGTGTATTGGAATTACACTGCCTGATCTTAGTCTCTATGGGGCTCCTGAGTGGCGCAGCGGTCTAAGGCACTGCATCTCAGTGCTTGAGGGGTCACTACGATCAGATGTCCGTCCTGTCTCCCTATAGCGTAGTCTTAGGCGTCTCACAGTACGGACATTGCAATTTATTGCCCTGGCCACATCTGCAGTCCTCATGCCTCCTTTCAGCGTGCCTAAGGCACGTCCAAGCAGATGAGCAGGGACCCTGGGCATCTTTCTTTTGGTGTTTTTCAGAGTAACTATGACCTTAATTGCCTACCGTCTGTAAGCTGTTAACGACCGTTCCACATGTGCATGTTCATTAATTGTTTATGGTTCATTGAACAAGCATGGGAAACAGTGTTTAACCCTTTACAATGAAGATCTGTGAAGTTATTTGGATTTTTACGAATTATCTTTGAAAGGCAGGGTCCTGAAAAAGGGGCGTAGATTTTTTTTTGCTGAGTTTATATTACTCAAAAGACCAACACTAACAACACTGCAATCCTGAACAATGCTCTGTGTGTTGTCTGTTCGTGCAGGGTTCCGGAACCTTCACCTGGATGATCAGATGACACTGCTGCAGTGCTCCTGGCTGTTCCTCATGTCATTCGGCCTGGGCTGGCGCTCCTACCAGCAGTGTAACGGGGGTATGCTGTGCTTCGCCCCTGACCTGGTTATTAATGAGTAAGTCCAGAGCATCAGAGACACCTGGGAGGGCTGAAGCTGGCTGGGGGCTCTGGAGATGAGAAAGGTAGCCTGGTTGGTGGATGGATTTCTATAGATAACTAGTTCAAGCAGAGCCTTTCTGGAGGGAGCGAAGGAAAGCTATATTGCTGGAATGAAAAATGTAGGTCTACCAAAAGTCTACACCCCCTTGAACGTTTTTCACCTTTTGTTGCATTACAATGTTAGATTGAAATATATATATATATATAATATAATATATATATATTTAAATGTGTCCATTGATCTACACAATACTCCATGTCAAAGTGAAAAGATAATTCTATATATAAATTAATAAAAATTAAATAACTAAAATATAGTTGTTGCATAAGTATTCACCCCCTTTGATTAGGCCAGCCTAAAATAGTTAAGAAGTAAACATTTGTGTTAACAAATCACATACGTTATATGGACACACTCTGTGTGACATGATTTTTGAATGACTACCCCTTCCTCATTCCCCCATACATAACATAACATCTGTAAGTCCCTCAGTCAAGTATTGCATTTCAAGCACAGATTCAACTACAAAGACCAGGGAAGTCTCATAAAAAAGGTCAGTAATTGGTAGATGGGTAATAATAACAAATCAGACATATAATGTCTTTAGTCATTAAGTTAATAATTCTGCTGTGGATGAAGTATTAAATCATCCAGACACATCAGATGCAGTCGTTTTTCTGAAATGAGCTGCAGGACAGGAAGGAAACTGCTTAGGGATGTTACCATGAGGCCATTGGTGATTTTAAACCAGCTACAGAGTTCAATGGCCGTGATGGGAGAAAACTGAGGATGGATCAATGACATAAATTACAGAGTGGAAAGAATACAAATATATAGAATACAAATATTCCAAACAACAAGACACTACAGTAATACTGCAACAACAAACAAAAAACATGTCAAAGGAATACACTTTTTGGCCTAAATGCAAAGCCTTATGTTTAGGGAAAACACAATACATAACTGAGTAACTGCCTCCTCATTTTCAAGTATGGTGGAGGCTGCATCATGGTATGGGTATGCTTGACATCGGCAAAGACTGGGGAGTTTTTCAGGATGAAAAGAAACCAGATGGAGCTAAGCGCAGGCAAAATTCTAAAGGAAAACCTGCTTCAGTTTGCTTTACACCAGACACTGGGAAAGGAATTCACCTTTCAGCAAGATAATAACATTAAACACAAAAGCCAGATCTAGAGTGAAGTTGCTTACCGAGAAGCCAGTGAATCTTCCTGAGTGTTGACTTAAATCTGCATGAAAATCTATGATAAGAATAGAAGATTGCTGTCTAGCCATGAATCCCAACAACTTGACAGCTTGAAGAATTTTGAAAAGAATATTGAGAAAATATTGCACCATACAGGTGTGCAGAGAAAGCTCTTTTCCCAAGAAGACTGCCAAAGGTGTTTCTAACATGTATTGACTCAGGGGGTGAACACTTACCTAATCAAGTTCTATTAGTGTTTTATTCTTCATTTCATTTAAAAAAAAAGTACAAATGGTCTTACACTTTGACATTAGTGTATTTTGTGTAGGTCATTGACAAAAAATGGAAAAAAAAAATCCATTTTAATCCCACTTTGTAACACAATAAAATGGGAATAAATCCAAGTGGGGTGTAGACTTGGGTGGGGAAATCCTGTACATTCTATTAGGGCTGATTTCTTAGCCCAGGTTCACAACACTCTGTATCTTCAGCAGTATTATAGGCATAACTGTCACTGTCATTATACACTATGTGAATTGCAGAGAGTGAAACGGGGTGTTGGTCTGATTATAACTGTCACTTTGTGTGTATGTGTGTCTCAGTGAGAGGATGAAGCTGCCCTATATGACCGACCAGTGTGAGCAGATGCTGAAGATCTCCACTGAGTTTGTGAGGTTGCAGGTGTCCTACGACGAGTACCTGTGTATGAAAGTCCTGCTGCTGCTCAGCACAGGTATAACACATATTTACATTTCAAATCTTAAATAACATAATGAATAAGTGTTTTAATCTATGGATTAATTTATGGCCGTCTGATGCAGTTTGCTGGGGAAAAGCAGAACACATTTTCTTGACTTCTCAGATGTATTTAAAAATAAGTGGAGAAAAGAAAAAGAGGAGGGAAACCAGACAAACTGAAGCTTTTGAATGAGCTTTGTACAAATGAGGCCTCAGGAGGGGGGAAAAAACTCCCAGCGTGACAAGCCATTACAAAACCATATTTAAGCAGAAGATACTATTTATTGCAACATTGTTGACTGGAGGAAAAAAAGGATTTTATGCCTTTCAAATTACTCAAAATGAGTGGTTTTGGAAAGCGCACACACTTAGTGTGTTTTGATTGCTTCCTAAGGAAATGAAAATTACATTTACATGCAGAGCTGTGCTTTTTCTTTTTAAACCAATGAGCAATCTTCCTTGTTTTTATTTCCAACCAGGACAGAATGTACACGTTTTCAAGTGTTTTATTTTGATTGTCTCATCGATAATGTTATCAACAGAATTCCAACTAGAAAGGTAAAAGAAATACGCCAGGCGACCACTTTTGATCGATGTAGACGTATTGCCTGCTATTATAGACCTACAGTCCTCTCTCCTGTTAGTATTGTAAATAGTAGTGGTGTAACGGACCGGAGTTGATCCATAAACCGCGGATCAATTGCAAAGTTTAACCATCAGTGTATGAAATGCAGTTTTACTGCCGATGCAGAGTTGCAGTGAAAAGATAAAGACAGATGCGTGCTGTGTTTTACTCTGAAGCCTGAAGTTGTGTGTACTGTTCACGTGAACGGGGCATGTTGAATCCCAACAAATCTATCCTGGAAGCTTGCGTTGCAAAAAGCAAAGAAGACAAAAGAGCAGTGACAGACATGGCTAGCGGAGGAGCTGAAGAACTGGAAAAGCCTCCCACTTCATTTAAGTCTCATGTATGGAAGCATTTTGGCTTCCCTGTCAAATATGATGACGAAAGAAAGGGGGTGGACAACACCATTACGGTGTGTAGGCATTGTGCCACAACAAAGCCGTATGATCATGGAAATACATAGAGCATGGTCACACATTTAAAGCGTCATCACCCTGGTGTGTCAGTGACTGGAGCCAACTCAGCCAAGAGAACATAACTTCTCACCACAGCATTTAAGCAGCCCTTTGCTGCAGAATCAGACCAGGCTAAAGCCATCATCAAATCTATTGGGATGTTTATCACTGCAGACATGAGGCCATACTCTGTTGTAGAAAACAAAGGGTTTAAAAATATGGTGAAAGTGCTTGAGCCATGCTACGAAATCCCCTCGCGCAACCACTTCAGTATGAAGATTGTGCCAGATCTTTATGAAAAGGAAAACATCAAAATTGTCAAATAATTATCCAGGGCATCCTCTGTTGCCCTCACCATAGACGGGTGGACCTCCAGGGCAACGGAAAGCTACATGACTGTGACTGCTCAGTACACCACAGAGGAGTGGCAGATGCCAAGTCCGGTGCTACAGACACGCCCCCTCCTATGAGAGTCACACAGGGACAAATCTGGCGCAGGAACTGCCAGGAGCAGAGTGGAAGCTAGAGAGGCCCAATAGCAATATCCCAACCACCACAGATAATGCCAAGAACCAAGTAAGTGCAGTGATAGAAGCTGGACTGGTGCCACAGGTAGCTTGCTTTGCACATGTGATCAATTTAGCATCCTGAAGCGGAATCTCAGTGTACCAGATGGACCACCTCTTTGGGAGGATCAGGAAGGTGGTTTATTTTTCCACCGGAGCACAACAGCCGCTCATGTGCTTAAGACCAAGCAAGAAATGCTACAGCTACCGACCCACAAGCTCATACACGATGTCACAACAAGATGACATGTTGGAGCTCTATCTTGAGCAGCAGACAGCTGTATACGCTGCACTGACAGACAACACCCTGAAAAAAAAATGAAGACATCGTCACCTTGTCTGACAATGACGTGAAAGTGGCAGAGGAGGTCCTCCAGGCGCTCAAACCCCTCAAATGGTTACAACCCTATTGAGCACTGGAACTGCAACGTCTGTGTCCATGATCCTACCTCTGAAAACAAGGATTTCATTCACTATTGTTCAAAGGTATCATGTCTCATATTGCACTTTAATTTAACAATTGCACAATGAATATTTTATTTTAAGATTTGATTTAAATATTGAAAAGTTTCTTGCTTTAAGTGTTCTTTAAGTAATAAATGGAAAACAAAGTTATATTTGTCTCACTTTTTGGGGGTGGGGGGCTGATCCGAAAAAAATGATCCGATCCGTGACTCAAAACCGTGATCCGAATAGTCATTTGTCAGTTATTCTAGACTGGAGGTATAAAATCCTTCTCTTTCATGTTTGAAAAAAGACATCACTAGCTACATCCAAACCAGAAAAGTATACAGGGGAAAGCCAGTTTGTATCTCTCATCTGATAAGACAATTGGAGAGTATTTTACCTTTTACCTCCTGTGTTGTTTTGCATAATCTCTTGTCCATTGAGTGCAGTTTTGCCTGGGCCCAAGTCCAAGATCCCAGAACCCTTCAGTCCAGGGTAGATACTTCATCTGGCTCTCATCAGGGAAGAATGGGGCCTCATAAAACCCATTGTTACCTGTGGTTTTGCATATTTTCCATATACCTAAGTGTGGTTGTGATGGGACAGAGGGTGGTTTCTATGAGACTGTAGTGGTGAGATGTTAGTGGCAGGATTACGGGCAGTTTTCAGACTTGGAGACTCTTTGGGTAAAAACTGAAAGACTCCTTCCTGGCCTAACCTAACTGAATGTCCGAATTTCTATTGTGTGAATATTGGTTGACTGAGTGAGGTTGCGTCCTTGACATCCGAAACTCTTTATTATGCCTTTTTTTTTACGACGGAGACGTGAGGACTATACGGACGTATAGGACGTACATTGCCTACTAAACCAAACCATGCACGATGAGTAAGATGTTATGTCTACTTGAACCCCTCCCTTGCTTGTTCCCCCCCCCACAGTACCAAAGGATGGATTGAAGAGCCAGGCTGTGTTTGATGAGATCCGCATGACCTACATCAAGGAGCTGGGGAAGGCCATCGTCAAGCGGGAAGAGAACTCCAGCCAAAACTGGCAGAGGTTCTACCAACTCACTAAGTTACTGGACTCCATGCAGGAGGTGAGTTTGAGCCCACCTGCTCCCACAGCCACACAACAGCATTCAGCAACACTTGCCGACGTTTTCCAGGTAGTTATGGAAACCAGGACTATCCTGGCTTAATAAACACAAAGAAAATTAAATGAATGAGCGTACATGCATACTCATCACCTCTTCTACTCGTCAGCATACCAATACCTTATATCAGGGAGTCAAGTCTGGAAGAGTGTGACTTGAATACCTGTTAGATATCCAATATGTATTAAGAGCAAGCAAGACTGTTTTTTGTGTGTGTGTGTGTATTTGTGAACCTCTTGAGTTAGAGATGAGACAGTTGGAATGTATTACAAGCTTAATTTTCCAGCTATGCTATCAATATCAAAGTTGTTCATCATGGCATCAAGGAGTGGTTTGACATAGTGTGTGCTGTACCAAACTGTAGCTACGCACCCTGGCATGTTATTCTGTTGTTGCCATTGTGCTCTTAGTGAAAGACCTCTAAAAAAAATACCTGGTTGTTTCCACAGATGGTGGGGGGCCTCCTGCAGATCTGCTTCTACACTTTTGTGAATAAATCCCTTAGTGTGGAGTTCCCTGAGATGCTGGCCGAGATCATCAGCAACCAGATACCAAAATTCAAAGATGGGAGTGTCAAGCCGCTTCTGTTTCATCATGCCTTAAACCATGACACAATGCCTTAAAACCTGTTTTCCCTGCAGACGTCCCGCCAGGTCCCCTACCAGTACGGATTAATGTAGTGAGAGTGTGCACTCAAATCGGTTCCCAGAGGACTTGGGTGGATAGAGAATGTGAAAAAGAGAGAACAAGAGTGCAAGATTGACACTGACCATGAGCGACATGGCAACAAACTAACTGACCCTTCTGGATGAAACAAGGATTCAACTCTTCTGGAATCGCATTTAGACCGTGAATCACTTCAAAAGACTTGATCATTGTGAGATTGGAGGAATCAAATTTTAACAACAAAAAGAGAGGGATATTTTCTATTGATTTAATGCATGCACAGACCGCTGAAACGTTTACGCAAGAATATCAGAAAAGGGAAAACGTGCCTTTTTTTTAGCTTTACAAGCTTTCCATAGCCATTTTTCTCAAACTGTCAAATGCAAGTATTTTGCATAGGAATTTAATATAAACACCTTTGTATGTATTTGTGTCTGTTCTCTTTCTAAGCAGCCATGTTTATTTTCTAAAATGTGTAGTTAAATGATCCCTGCAGTTAAATGATCCCCAGAAGTGAAGTGTACAGTAACTAATAAAACCAACAATATGTTCAATTCCATTCTCCGCAACCTTTCAGCAGTTGTTATGCTCAAACATTAGGTTGAATAGAAGGTTCCTGCCCATGTCTGAGCGTGTCACAGACAGTATATCAGGGTTCCCCAAAGTCATTAATGGGCCCCCCTGGGTCAAAGTTTAGTTTTTTGCCCTAGGAATACACAGCTGGTTCAAATAACCAACTCATCATGAAGCTTTGACTATTCCAATCAGCGGTGTAGTGCTAGAGCAAAAAAACAAAATGTGCACCCAGGGGGACCCCAGGACCGAGTTTGGGAAACCCAGTAGTATATCATAATTCAACAGTAACAAAGAAAAAAAGATCAGATCAACTTCATGATAAATCATGTCTTCATGATAAAATCAAGACTCCATCTTAAAACCATCCATGCATGATTTGCGAGTTAAATGAAAATGGCAGCATTGGGCTAGGGAGATGGGATGGGAGTTTGCAGAATTGGCTAATGATCATATGATTGGTGTGTATATGTGAGTGAGAGAGGGCAAAAAGGAAACTGCCTGAACACGTTTGTTTGTTCATATGATATTAAAACGTATGTATCTATTTTTATATGATCCGTCAAGCTGAATTTTAGAGAGCATACGCACAGTCACTATTCTCTGGGAGTTGCAAACAAATTGTTAAATTGCCCATGCTTAAAAGAAAAATCCACTCAAGTGATATTTGTTTCATTGGTCTACTGTTGAAACAGTCCAAAAATGTTACCAGTCAAGTTTGTCACCAGTCAAGTTTTCAAGATGTAGGATTTTCAAGAAGCAACGTGTCACTTGCCACATCATCATGATGATATTGCATTTTGCATCGTCATGATGGTTTAAAAGTCACCTGTATGTATTATTCTAGTGCCAAACTGCAATTTCTCAATTTTTATTCAAAATATGAAATGGAAAAACAGCAGAACTGTGTAATTGTTACACAGAATTTATTTAGCCGTCCTCTCACATTAGTTAACATAACATTGTTACAGTGGTTCGCGAAAGTTTTCACCCCCTTGGCATTTTTCCTATTTTGTTGCCATACAACCGGGAATTAAAATAGATTTGGGGGGGGTTTGTATCATTTGATTTACACAACATGCCTACCACTTTGAAGAGGCAAAATATTTTGTATTGTGAAGCAAACAAGAAATACAACAACAAAAACTGAACTGGAGTGTGCATAACTATTCAACCCCCAAATCAATGCTTTGTAGAGCCACCTTTTTGCAGCAATTACAGTCCCCAGTCATACCCCAGTCTCTTGGGGTATGTCTCTAAGCTTGGCACATCTAGCCACTGGGATTTTGCCCATTTTTCAAGGCAAAACTGTTCCAGCTCCTTCAAGTTGGATGACTTCTGCTGGTTTACAGCAATCTTTAACTCATACCACAGATTCTCAATTGGATTGAGGTCTGGGCTTTGACTAGGCCATTCCAAGAAATGTAAATGTTTTCCATTAAACCACTTGAGTGTTGCTTTAGCAGTATGCTTAGGGTCATTGTGCTGCTGGAAGGTGAACCTCCGTCCCAGTCTCAAATCTCTGGAAGACTGAAACAGGTTTCCTTCAAGAATTTCCCTGTATTTAGCGCCATCCATCATTCCTTCAATTCTGACCAATTTCCCAGTCTCTGCTGATGAAAAACATCCCCACAGAATGGTGTTCTTGGGATGATGTGAGGTGTTGGGTTTGCACCAGACATAGCGTTTTCCTTGATGTCCAAAAAGCTCAATTTTAGTCTCATCTGACCAGAGTACCTTCTTCCATATGTTTGGGGAGTCTCCCATATGCCTATTGCGAACACCAAACGTTTTTGCTTATTTTTTTTCTTTAAGCAATTGCTTTTTTCTGGCCACTCTTCTGTAAAGCCCAGCTCTGTGGAGTATATGGCTTAAAGTGGTCCTATGGACAGATACTCCAATCTCCGCTGTGGAACTTTGCAGCTCCTTCAGGGTTATCTTTGCTCTTTGTTGCCTCTGATTAATGCCCTCATTGCCTGGTCCATGAGTTTTGCTGGGTGGCCCTCTCTTGGCAGGTTTGTTGTGGTGCCATATTATTTCCATTTTTTAATAATGGATTTAATGGTGCACTGTGGGATGTTGAAAGTTTCTGATATGTTTTTATAACCCAACCCTGATCTGTATGTCTCCACAACTTTGTCCCTGACCTGTTTGGAGAGCTCCTTGGTCTTCATGGTGCTTGGTGGTGCCCCTTGCTTAGTGGTGTTGCAGAGTCTGGGGCCTTTCAGAACTGGTGTATATCTACTCAGATCATGTGCCACTTAGATTGCACACAGGTGGACTTTATCTAACTAATTATGTGACTTCTGAAAGTAATTGGTTGCACCAGATCTTATTTATTTTCATTTCAGTTCACCAATTTTGACTATTTTGTGTATGTCCATTAGATGAAATCCAAATAAAAATCAATTTAAGTTACAGGTTGTAATGCAACAAAATAGGACAAATGCCAAGGGGGATGAGTACTTTTGCAAGGCACTGTATTATTCTATACTTCAGAGTGCTAATTTGTGAAAGGAATATTGCAAAGAAAATGTAACTACACCAGCTAACGGGGAGTAGAAGTAATGATTGTTATTCACAAGATCTTGTGCTGACGTTGCTTCTAGAGGCAGCTAGGAACTGTAGTGAGAGTGTTGCAGCCCAGGACAGATGCTTACGCACCTCAGCACATGGCGGTCCCGTTCTGTGAGCTTGTGTGGCCTACCACTTTGAGGCTGAGCTGTTGTTGCTCCTAGACGTTTCCACTTTACAATAACAGCACTTAACGGGGGCAGCTCAAGCAGGGCAGAAATTTGACGAACTGACTTGTCGGAAAGGTGGGATCCTATGATGGTGCCACGGTGAAAGTCACAGCTCTTCACTAAGGCCATTCATTCTGCCGATGTTTGTCTATGGAGATCGCATGGCTGTGTGCTCGATTTTATACACCTGCCCGCAATGGGTGTGGCTGAAATAGCCACTAATTTCAAGGGGTGTCCACATACGTTTGTATATATAGTGTAGAAGTAATTATCTCCTTTTAATGTACTCACCACACACACCAGCTTATGCCATGTGAAAACCAAGGACATACAAGTAAAATGACTTGTGGAGTGCAAGTGCAGGAACATTGCTACAAGGTATTAGAATTGTGTTTCATTCAAAGTTAGTTCCTTCATAATCATTAGGCCAGGTTAGTTAACAAACACAAAATGGTAGCCATGTAGGCTGACTAGCTCAACCATTCTTCTCAGTCAGGGTGATGGAATGACCATGTGAGACGGATCCCCTGATGATCCTCTCTGTATGTGTTCCATGTATGTGTCTATCATGGATTCTGGGGGGGGGGGGGTTTGACATATTTTGGCTTACTTTCTCATACAAGTTTTACAGAGGACTTTGTCTCAGTTCTGGTTTTCAATTGGACAAACCAGCTTGATCACATCCTAATGATCACTGCATTGCCATAGATGTACATACAGTAGCATAACATATCTCATGAAAGTGAAGCAGTTTGTTGATTATAACATGTTTCATGACAACTTTTGTCAGAATTTTTACATACCTGTATATTCCTATCTTTAAAAAAAAAAAAAAAAAAAAAAAAAAAAAAAAAAAAAAAAAAAAAAAAAAAAAAAAAAAAGCTAGACTTAAAGCCTTGAGAAAGGGAGACCAAGAGCCATAAAAATTGGGTTTAAATTCAGGACAACTTAACTATCAATGCTTTAGAAAATGGGTTTCTTTTAAAAAAATACAATATTTTCAATATCAGTTTGATCCTCTTTGATATGAATAATTCTACTCAATATTTTTGTACATTGGATGAGTAAGACGGTCATTATTTTATTTTTCTGTTTGTTGGTTTGTGTTTGACAAAGATGGATGTATTGCATATGTACTTAGACAGTGTTAAAACATGTCTGACTTGTAAGTAACTATAAATTATATAAATCAATGGGAAAGACTATGAAAGCACTGTGTTTTAGGAAATTAGAAAATCAGGGTATTGGGAGGGGAAGAGGGACTGGAGTATATTTTGTATAGTACAACAGAGTGACCAAAGCAGAGAGAACATAAGTATTCGAGCAGTTACATTTACAGTGGCACTTATTATCCAATTATAGTGCTTATTATTTTATTTTAAAATATTTTGTAATGGTCTAGGCTTTGGTCTTTCGTATATTGCTGTGAGAATTAACCAGTCGCGTCGAATGTTTTTTCTTTTTAATTGTTTTTTTTAGGTAAAAACTGTGTTTGAACGTAATCTACCGGAGAGAATTTGCACTACCACGTTTCATAATGAATAGAAAATGAGGAAGGTTGTCACTCAGTCTTTGACTTTCCTCATTTCCTGGTCTACGCACCACAAACTGCCTAAAATAATCTATAATGTTCATTCACTACCTCGTTTCAACTTCATACTAGTTGAGAAAGTCTATTTTCTGTATAAAATACATACAAATATTATCTTTAAAGATTAAGGGCAGATCATATTTCACTGGTATATGGCTTTCATTAAAGTCTGTTGTTCGTATTTCAATTCTGTAAATGTAATCCAATGTAAAGAATATATGTTGTGTATTTGTTTAAATATATATATATATGTATTACCTCTGTATTACACCTTCTGTAGTCAATGTCAATATTTTCTCCTGACTAAAATATCTGTGTAGTTCTTTGGTTGGGTGCTCTAGCTTCGCTTCATGACCTCCGATGGTTATCAGTTGTTTCTCCATATAAATCTAAAATAAAGGGTTTCTCATTCACAAGTCATTTCTAAGGTCTCCAAATATGTCTTGATGGATGACAATTTTTTCTTAACTGTGCTGGATGACATCAAATGTGTCAGATGTACATAAAAGTCAAAAAGAGCTGGAAAAAAGTACAATTTCCATATCACTGAATATGAAAATATTTTGACTCCCTGTCAAAACCTTCTGGGGCTGGGAACCTGTTCACCACTAGAGAAATGACCGTAAGCCTATCCTCTGTGTTTAAGGAATTACTGGTGCTTTCAAGACAACTGGGTACTTGGAATAACCATCTCCAATGGTTTTGAATGGTTATCCAACACCCCCCCTTCCTAGCTCTCTTGAACGCACCATACATTGCTAAAATAGCTTGTTTGAAGTCTGAGGTCATTGATAGGATGTGCATGCTAACAGGGACAACGTCCATTATGAGGTAAATGTTTTATTCCGGTGAAGTGTCGCTTTTATCTCAGCCAGCTCTGTAATCACAATCCTATTCTGTCATATTTAGTTGGGCACAATGTATCAACATTTTGCAACCCAACAATTTTCTTTTTTGGGGGGGGTTCCTATTGAACATCTTCAGGTGGCCCCTCCCTGTTTTAGGGCTTGATTCAAACCATATCGAGGAAGATCTTCGGTATAGCACGATTGAAATTTAAAGGCGTTCACAGAGACTGCATTCCCCGTAAATGCTGCATATGTCAGCTCAGTTGAAAATTACCTTTACATTTCAATCGTGTTATTGAATCAAGCCCAAAGTCCGTTTTGTTCTGTTTGGTGCCTAATGAATATGGCCCAGGTGTGTCTTGCGACAGCTGGAGATCAATTTTCAATATTGAAACAATGTTGCACATGTCAGCGAGACAGACAGCAATGTTAATACAAATCTCCTGAAAATCAAATGCTTGTCTAAAAGAAATGGGTGATAATGTCTAGATGCTTTTTACAGTGTAGATCTAGTATATAAATTGCCTGGCTGGGATGATGAGACAATATGCGCAATCAGATGGAACAGAGTAAATAGGCATTTCAACGTCATAGATTTCGCTGGTGGTAACTTGTTGAGTAGACGCCGGCTGGAATGTGTTTTTTAACCATTGTTGTACCCACCCATTGTATGAAGTAGGGTTAGTATTACTCAGAACAGGTCTATAAAATCCAAGGCAGCGAGACTTGAAGAAACTAGGACAGCACTGCCAGTTTGTTTATCTTTAATAGATGAAATTCTGTACAACCTTGTTCATGATTTATTTGAACAGAAAGAATATTAAGGCTCCCAATGGCCATGAACCAAATGACGACAAATTTAGCAACTGAGATGCTAAAATTAACTTAGTATGCTACAATACAAAATATAAAATTTGCTAGTTAAAAAATGTGATCTTATCAAATGTCATGTATTTACAAATGTTATTACACCCCAAAAGAATACAGTTCAGGATCTCATCTTTGAAAATTATTATAAATACAAGGCTTACATATGAACAAAGTAGTCTATTTTCACATAACACTCCCCATTTATATACATGTTAAGAAATGAAAGAAAAAAATACAAAAAAATTGTTATTGTCCTAAATGAAAACAATTCGGTTAACTTCCTTTCCAGGTTTATCGAGACAATTTCACCTAGTAGTTCTGAGCAAAAAAAATTGCTATTACAAAATCTGTCGAACAGGGAGTAAAGACATTCAGGATGCTCCCACCTCTATAATGTGCAGGTAGGTAAACAGCAGTTGTGTTCTGTCTTGTCTAGGGGAATACCGGGCAAGGCAGCAAGTGCTCACATTTATAGCAGTATTCACTGAAAAACACTCCCCATTGTTTAGAGATGAAAGCTCCCTACACAATCATCTTCATTCCTACAGACCGTACTGTACACTGGAAGAGAAGTAGGGCTGCAGAGTGAACTTTTCCCCTTTTCGTATCCCAAAACTAAAATATCTTCCGAAGTCCCTCCCAACTGATAATAGAAGACGCTAAAAGAAGTGGCAGTGCATTTTAATGACACAAGGACTGTCTGAATATGGGAATGAGCCTACTTCGCAACAACTCAATGCATCTCATGCATGCACGCACGCGCACACATCAGTCTGCTGCTGAATTCCAGGCTCATGACCATGCACAGCAGGAAGCGCTCTGTGCTCCAGACTCTTCCAATAAGTTGTAGGGGCACAGTGCAACTGCGTGGTCTCCCCAGTCCAGTACAGTCCTGGTCCAGGGCTACAGAAACTCCACGTAGTTCTCTGGAATCAGGCCCTTCCTGCCATCTAGGATGCCTTCCAGCCAGCCAGGCTCCCTCGAGGGATGAACTGAGGGACCAGAGACAGATGCACATAGCTTAGCTGTTCTCAACAGTTAACTGCCATGCGTTATTCAACATTTAGATAGTCCCCATTTGAAAGCAGAGATCCATATGGTGAGTGGCTACTGACAGCTGGGATGGTTGCACTCTGGTGGCTTTGGGAAGAACGGGAGATGGGGCAACACACAGCGCTGCGTACCTTTTTGTGAAGGCGGTATAGGATGAACAAGACCCCAGTGTACAACTGTGACCCCTAGCAGCACTGAGACCCCAAGCCACCCTCTTCCTGAAATAACCCAAGCTAGTATGATGTGTGAAACCTGAAGAGCCATATCGGGCTGGCTATAGATAGAATTTACATAAGGGGTCATTGAAATGACAACTTAAAGTACTTAAAGGGGTAATTCAAATTGTAAATGTCTGTCCATTTAGCCTGTGTTTTCTATATATTTTTTTTCAAAAACATTTTGAACAAATCAAATATAGGGACTGATAAATGACAGGTTATTCAGAGTTAAGAGAACTTTTGCAGACAAATGAATTTGTAAACTCTCGATTAGGTCTTGAATAACATAGGGCTCTATTCAATATGTATCGCTGAAGAGTTACAGAAATGTAAAAGTAATTTCCTATTGAGCCGACATCTGCAGCGTTTGCTGTGAATGCAGTCACTGCTAATGTGGGAACATTGCCTTTACATTTCAATCACACTGTAATGTGGAATTTCCACGATACGGATTGAATAGAGCCCTTAGTGTTGTTTTGGTAGCTAGGAACTGTAGCTAGGAAGGCTTCGGCAAACCCTCCCAGGAGCTATGGACCTAGGGTGTGCCCCAAATGGGACCCTATTCCCAATATCAGGGGTAGGCAACTAGATTCAGCCGCGGGACAATTTTTGTCGGGGGGCCGGAACATATGTATTTGTATTTGAAAATAACAATTTCATACCTTGATTACATTGAAACACGATCACATATCTATTTTTATTTGTAGGAATACTTGGTGAACAGATTTACTAAATTAAATTCATTTTTATTTATTGTTGCCTGTTGCCAACCCCTGCCCTATATAGTGCACTACTTTTGACCAGGGCCTCATTCAATCATTTTTTTTTTCATCTTTCTTCCTGCACCTCAGCAACCTGGGTGGGTGTGTGGCTGATTCCCACGCTGCTAAACTCTGCTGTTCCCTAAGCATAAGACCCTGGACACAACCAGAAATACATTATAATCCTTCTGGTACTGAGAGACCTGTGAAGACAGGCTACACTGGGTTTTGACATTCACACAGTGTATTTCAGAAAATCAAAATAACTATTTTCATCTATAACCCTACTCGCTCAAATTGCAGCTCTGTCTACGGTAAATGTCATTCTAATTGGTGAGAGGCACATTTCTCCTCAGCTAGCTTTGATATTATTTTAATGTGGTTTTCATAAGAACAATTGGGGGGGGGGAAATTAAGACAGAGGCGTGAGTCAGTGTAAATAAGGCTGTGGTTGCGGGACGATTAAGATAAGGTACGAGTGGATCACTGGACCCTGGAAGCCTGGCTAGGATCAGATTCATCCCTGTAGAAGATAAAACAAAGGTAAGGCAACGTAATGACAAGCCTCCTTGCTGCTGCTCCTCCACCACCACACACTGGTACCAGGGAGGATGAAGAAGAGGAGGGAGGAATACTCACATTGCAGGCCAGCCGAAAACCCACGGTTCATTTCTCCTCTGACCAATCAATGTAAGGTTTTAGAATAATACCATCCCACATTTGTCCCTTAGATAACAGTCACAGTGGTCCATACTCACCATTTTCAAAGATGGTCCCTGCGATGAACGAGAGCTCAGAGATGTGCTCCGCCTTGCAGGCGTAGAGGGCCCTAGCCTTCCTGCCTGGGACACTAAAAAGGGAGAGGGAGAATGACATGTTATAATCCAACTCACCAGGATATCACATTGGGCACTTTGAGTGTCCCTCCACTCCTAACTATCTCTTGGGAGCAATGAAAGGTAAAGCACCGACTGTCAGTGTCTCATAACATCATCATTGCTCCCGTATGGAAAGTCTCGGTGTGCCTACAATTCACTTTTCCCCCATAATCATCGGCCATATAAATACATTTCTATCGTTGGACAAGAAACTATGTCCTTGTAAAGCAAAATGTAGCAATGAATTATGCTATAAATCTGGCTGCAAGAGTTACCGTCAGTAGACTTATTTCCCGACAGATATTTACACAGCTACCAAAAAATGGCCCAAGGTTATTCTAAACCTGTCTAGACCCGACTCCGGGTATTTATGATCTGAATTACCTGGCTACATGCATAGAAACCTTTGGAAGCCTGATAGACTGGCTGTAAAGTGCATTAACCAAAGATGAGCCCTTGATCCACGTTAATAAACACCATTTTCACACTACTGAGCTGACCCAAGCTGTACTTTGCGGGCCTGGTTACACATCGGCCGTAGTTGCTGGCTTCTTGTCGGGAAGGAAATAATGAATCCGAGCTAGTACAGTGCTGTTCAAGTTGGCAGGATAGTGTGGAAAGGGTAAGCCTCAGAGTGATCAGGAACTGTCTGTCAGTTATCATGCACGGTGGTGGGGGAGAAGAGGAGGGAGTGCAGCAGTGCAAAGCTCCAGAATTAGCATTGTGGGCAAGGAGGTGCGAGCGAAGCTGGAGTGGTGGGCAGAGTGGGCGTGTCGTGGTGACACACCTGATGGGGGAGGAGTCACTGGAGGTGGAGGAGGCCGGCTGGGGGCTGGAGGATGCAGAAAACATCGGCCAGGAGGGGGAGCGCGGTGAGGCTGGGCTGAGAGACACACAAACAACAGCCACAATGACTACAATGACAGCATGAAGTGGCTATACCCAGTATTGAGTGCAGGGACGTGAGGCAAACTGGACAGGCCACATACAGGCATCAAGTGGAACTAATCATCAGCTGGAATTTGGTTGTTCTTAGTTGGTTTTATATGATGACAATTCCCACTACACTCAAGTGGTTGTGGTTTGATGGCATCTGCAATAAAATATATTTTATATATATATATATATATATATATATATGATTGTGATTGTGATTTGAATTATAGATCAGTATGTGTGTGTGGGGGGGGGGGGTGGAACTGGTAAGTGCTTGCAACACTGATGCTAGGTGATGTGTTATTGTGACTGCACAGACACATCTTGCCTCATGCAATAACTGAACTGTCGTGTTATTTGTGATGGATTTGCGTCATTGGTTAGTGACGAAACGGCGGGAAGAAGACATCCATACCTCATTGGGATACTGGTGCGGCTCTTTGGGTTCAGCCTGGAGTCACAAAGGGAGGAGATCGAGTTAGTCATGCTGCTTCACATTACAGTTGAATACAGTGGTTATATAAGGCAGGCTGAAGCCTATATTTAATATATGGGCACTGTGCTTCTACACAGTATGTGCTGTCAGATTTAGAAACACGTCCATCAGTGACAAAAGTGCAGACCACGAATAACACTTTCAACATAGCTTCCACATAGCTTCCACATAGCTTCCACATAGCTTCCACATAGCTTCCACGTAGCTAGCTTTGCCTGCTGCAACGTAACACCCTTCAGAAACTCACTGACCCAATCTGCCCTGCGTGAAAATGCCCCAGGCCACACGGATACACCAACATAGCAGGAATGTGGCTAGATGGCTGCGAGCTAGTCACCATTCAATGAAGAGTTTGTTTGTTGGTATGTGTTAGAGCATCCGCGCCACTGCCAAACAGAATAAAAATAGAGTGGAGAACAGTAACGTTTATCATCCCTATGCCTCTCAGTCATCTCTCCATCCCTCTCTCCCCCAGTCATCCCTCCTTCCCAGCAATGGAGCTGGAGATTCATTCATTCATTCACTCTCTCTCTCTCACTCTCTTTCTTTCTCCCTCCCTCTCTCCCTCCCTCCCTCCACAGGAGTGTGATATCGACATGCAACCTACTCCATCCGTCAGTGATCGCGGTGACATGGGCATGGGCCCTGGTAAGATTGCCAACATGAGAGGTGGTGGGGGAGGGTGGTGCACCAAGGAGCAGGGGAGGGGAGGGGTTCCCAATATATGGCCAACGATGTACAGATCCAGGATCATTTAATTCATACGCATCAATCACATTATTTATAGGCTGCAACTGATTCCTCTTCAGTGATTCCAGCTAGTGTTGCCATGGTGATGACATTAAGTAATTTTGTAATGAACTGAAACACACTAAATCACATACCAAGGTGTACAGATCAATTGTTTTGTCATTTAAAAAAACATATTTTAAACACATTTTTATAATCTACATCAGGTACATCTCTCTCCCTTTGTTTGTCTACCATGTTTTATTTAAAACGGTGTATTTTGAATGCATCTTTCAACACCACTGTATATCTCTAGCCTAGCAGCACATTTCTCCTCCTCCTCCCAGAGCGGCACACTACCCCTGAGCTGGCTTAATGAAATTGATCCCAAGCTTTTTTCACAGACTCCATCAATCTCGACATCATTAAATTACATAGTGCCAGGCCCAGAGAGCTTTATACGATGGGGTTTCAACACTGCCAGACTAAATAAAAATGACCCCCCTAGGTTACTCAGCTGCCTCTGGTCAAATGTAATGCAGGATATTACTGCTCAGGGTGCCTTGTTGCATGAATAGGGAGAACACAGGATGGGGATGGCAGGACATACAATCACCAATAGATGCCATGTTTATTTTGATAAAATACACTACAGTACATTGGCGGCTATTCGTTTTACTGGGCCATTATGGCTACATTATGGAGTAGAGTACAGTGATGCACTTGAAAGCTAGTATTTCATTTCACACAGGAGGTTTCCATCTCTCTGTTGACAACATAATGATGCTGTGCAGATGTCATACTCACTTGAATTTCTCTGGAACCTTCTTGGTTCTAAATGCTGAAACTGTGTTAATTTGTGGCCGCATAAGACATTGGTCTCCTATGATCTATGAGCTCTACATTACACAGAGCATACAAAATCTCAACACTGATAACACAATAATACTGGTTTGTATCTACTGTATATAGTGCTTTCCGCTAAGTCTCAAAGGAAGGTGGTTCATTTTAAATATGCTATTGGAAGATGAAAAAAAATGCAGTTAATTAATCTATATGGTCCAAATAATGATGACCCACACTTCTTCTAGAATATTTACTAATCTATTGAGCTCACAAGGAACAAATTACAGTCATGGCCAAAAGTTTTGAGAATGACACAAATATTCATTTTCACAAAGTTTGCTGCCTCAGTTTGTATAATGGCAATTTGCATATACTCCAGAATGTTATGAAGAGTGATCAGATGAATTGCAACTAATTACAAAGCCCCTCTTTGCCATGCAAATTAACTGAATCCCCAAAAAACATTTCCACTGCATTTCAGGCCTGCCACAAAAGGACCAGCTGACATCATGTCAGTGATTCTCTCGTTAACACAGGTGTGTGTTGACGAGGACAAGGCTGGAGATCACTCTGTCATGCTGATTGAGTTTGAATAACAGACTGGAAGCTTCAAAAGGAGGGCGGTGCTTGGAATCATTGTTCTTCCTCTGTCAACCATGGTTACCTGCAAGAAAACACGTGCCGTCATCATTGCTTTGCACAAAAAGGGCTTCACAGGCAAGGATATTGCTGCCAGTAAGATTGCACCTAAATCAACCATTTATCGGATCATCAAGAACTTCAAGGAGAGCGGTTCAATTGTTGTGAAGAAGGCTTCAGGGCGCAGAAGAAAGTCCAAAAAAGCCAGGACCGTCTCCTAAAGTTGATTCAGCTGCTGGATAGGGGCACCATCAGTACAGAGCTTGCTCAAGAATGGCAGCAGGCAGGTGTGAGTGCATCTGCACGCACAGTGAGTCGAAGACTTTGGAGGATGGCCTGGTGTCAAGAAGGGTAGCAAAGAAGCCACTTCTCTCAAGGAAAAACATTAGGGACAGACTGATATTCTGCAAAAGGTACAGGGATTGGACTGCTGAGGACTGGGGTAAAGTAATTTTCTCTGATGAATCTCCTTTCCGATTGTTTGGGGCATCCAGAAAAAAAGCTTGTCCGGAGAAGACAAGGTGAGCGCTACCATTAGTCCTGTGTCATGCCAACAGTAAATCATCCTGAGACCATTCATGTGTGGGGTTGCTTCTCAGCCAAGGGAGTGGGCTCATTCACAATTTTGCCTAAGAACATAGCCATGAATAAAGGATGGTATCAACACATACTCCGAGAGCAACTTCTCACCAACCATCCAGGAACAGTTTGGTGACGAACAATGCCTTTTCCAGCATGATGGAGCACCTTGCCATAAGGCAAAAGTGACAACTAAATAGCTCTGGGAACAAAACATAGATATTTTGGGCACATGTCCAGGAAACTCCCCAGACCTTAATCCCATTGAGAACTTGTGGTCAATCCTCAAGAGGCAGGTGGACAAACAAAAACCCACAAATTCTGACAAACTCAAAGCATTGATTATTTTGTGTCATTCTCAAAACTTTTGGCCACGACTGTACTCTATTATTATGGTGGGAGATTATAATACAGTTCTAAGTACCCCAATGGATCGTAAGGATATGTTCTCTTTTCAGTCTCTTCCATTTCCACTAACTGAAGTTAACTGTAAGGAGCTTTCTATTGCTAATAGTGTAAAATCAACAGCTGTACAGAAATACTTGTGTGAGGGCCATATTGCATAGGAGGAACTTCTTGATGCAATTACAGTCTTTAGGCCAGGGAAAACTCCAGGTCTGGATGGCATACCAGTTGAGGTATATGAAACTTTAAAAAAAATGTATTTAACTAGGCAAGCCAGTTAAGAACAAATTCTCCTTTACAATGACGGCCTACCCTGGACAACGCTGGGCCAATTGCGCTGGGCTGAAGATGTTATCCAGCCTGGATTTGAACCAGCGACTGTAGTGACACCTCCTGCACTGAGATGCAGTGCCGTAGACCGCTGCACCACTCGGGATCTTTGATCAACGCGAAGATCCACTATGTTTTAACCACTCCTATAAAAATAGTAAACTATCATGGACACAGCAAACAGGTTTGATTTCACTATCACTGAAACAGGATCCATGTGGTAAGTATAAAGATCCAGTCAATTCAAAAAGCTGGAGGCCCCTTACAATTCAGTGTTGTGAAGCAGTGTTGTGAAGCAGAATTAAAAAGGTGTTGTTGAATATTATTCATCCTCACCAGATAGTTTTTTTTTACATGGAAGATGATATAGACAAGTACATGAAACAATAGAACACTATAAAAAAACTAGGTCACCAGGTCTGGTATTCATAGCAGATTTTGAAAAGGCTTTTGATAAAGTATGTCTAGAATTTAGATATAAATGCCTGGACTATTTTAATTTTGGAGAATCTCTTATACAATGGGTCAAAGTTATGCATATAGTAACTCCAGGTGTAAAATAGTAAATAATGGCTACTTCTCAGAAAGTATTATACTGTTGAGAAGTTAAACACTGTTGTCCACTGTCGGCCTGACTACTCAAATTTCCTCTTAAATCCGCAATCTGGATCCCTGCACAGCCTATCTGGATTACAATAAAACTATGATAAGAGTACCATATTACGTATTGGATCACATTTTTTAAAAACTTTTACATAACCATGTAGTATACCGATAAAATGGTCTGACAGTGAAGTAGACATACTCAGTATTCATGTACCTAAAGAAATAAAGGAACGTACTACAACACATTTTTACAGAAAGTTTGCAAGAATAGATGGGATCTTGCTACCATGGAAAAGTAATTTGTGGAAAAATCACCCTGATTAATGATTTAGTCATATCCCCGTTTACCTATTTACTTACGGCCCTGCATACGCCGAAGAATTTGGCTTTTAAATTATTTGAGAAAAAAATATTTCACTTTATTTGGAATGGCAAGTAATGAATATGAGTTTGGTATTTTATTAGGATCCCCATTACCTGTTGCAAAAGCAGCAGCTCCTCTTCCTGGGGTCCACACAAAACATGACATAATGCAGAATATTAATAGACAAGAACAGAATTACATAAATAAATAAATAATAAATAAATACAGTGCCTTCGGGAAGCACTCAGACCCTTTGACTTTTTCCACATTTTGTTATATTACAACCTTATTATAAAATGTATAAAATAAAACATTTAAACTCAACAATCTACTACACACAATACCTCATAAAGTGAAAACAGGTTTTTAGAATTTTGTGCAAATCTATGAATTTTTTAAATCAGGAATACCTTTTTTACATAAGTATTCAGACCCTTTGCTATGAGACTCAAACTTGAGTTCAGGTACATCCTGTTTCCATTGATCATCCTTAAGATGTTTCTACAACTTGAGTGGAGTTCACCTGTGGTAAGTTCAATTGATTGAACATGATTTGGAAAGGAACACACCTGTCTATATAAGGTCCCACAGTTGACAGTGCATGTCAGAGCAAAAAACAAGCCATTAGTTCGAAGGAATTGTCCATAGATCTTCGAGACAGGATTGTGTCGAGGCACATATCTGAGGAAGGGTACCAAAGCATTTCTGCAGAATTTAAGGTCTCAAAGAACACAGTGGTTTCCATAATTCTTAACGGGAAGAGGTTTGGAATCACCAATCTTCCTGGAGCTGGCCGCATGGCCAAACTGAGCAATCGTGGTCAGGGAGGTAAACAAGAACCCATTGGTCACTCTGACAGAGCTCTAGGGTTCCTCTGTGGAGATGGGAGAACCTTCCAGAAAGACAAATGTCTCTGCAGCACTCCACCAATCAGGCCTTTATGGTAGAGTGGCCAGACAGAAGCCACTCCTCAGTAAATGGCACATGACGGCACCTAAATACTCTCAGACCATGAGAAACAAGATTCTCCGGTCTGATAAAACCTAGATTGAACTCTTTGGCTAGAATGCCAAGCGTCACGTCTGGAGGAAACCTGGCACCATCCTTACGGTGAAGCATGCTGGTGGCAGAATCATGCTGTTTTCAACCGCAGGGACGGGGAGACAAGTCAGGATCAAGGCACGGATGAACGGAGAAAAGTACAGAGACACTTAATGAAAACCTGCTCCAAAACTCAGGATCTCAGACTGAGGTGAAGGTTCACCTTCCAACAGGACAACAGCCCTAAGCACACATCCAAGACAATGCAGGAGTGGCTTCGGGACAAGTCTCTGAATGTCCTTGAGTGGCCCAGCCAGAGCCCGGACTTTAACCAGATCGAACATCTCTGGAGAGACCTGAAAATAGCTGTGCCGCAACGATCCCGATCCAACCTGACAGAGCTTGAGAGGATCTGCAGAGAAGAATGGGAAAAACTCCCCAAATACAGGTGTGCCAAGCTTGTAGTGTCATACCCTAGAAGACTCGAGGCTGTAATTGCTGCCAAAGGTGATTCAACAAAGTACCGAGTAAAGGGTCTGAATACTTATGTAAATGTAATATTTCCAGGTTTTATTTTATTATAAATTCTAAAAACCGGTTTTTGCTTTGTCATTATGGGTATTCTATGTAGATTAATGAGGGAAAAAAACAATTTAATACATTTTAGAATAAGGCTGTAACTAGAGGTCGACCGATTATGATTTTTTAATACCGATACCGATTATTGGAGGACCAAAAAAAGCCGATACCAATTAATTGGCCGATTTTTATTTTTTATTTGTAATAATGACAATTACAACAATACTGAATGAACACTTATTTTAACTTAATGTAATACATCAATAAAATCAATTTAGCCTTAAATAAATAATGAAACATGTTCAATTTGGTTTAAATAATGCAAAATAAAAGTGTTGGAGAAGAAAGTAAAAGTGCAATATGTGCCATGTAAGAAAGCTAACGTTTAAGTTCCTTGCTCAGAACATGAGAACATATGAAAGCTGGTGGTTCAATATTCCCAGGTAAGAAGTTTTTGGTTGTAGTTATTATAGGAATTATAGGGCTATTTCTCTCTATACCATTTGTATTTCATTAACCTTTGACTATTGGATGTTCTTATAGGGACTTTAGTATTGCCAGTGTAAAAGTATAGCTTCCGTCCCTCTCCTCGCTCCTACCTGGGCTCGAAACAGGAACACAACGACAACAGCCACCCTCGAAGCAGCGTTACCCATGCAGAGCAAGGGGAACAACCACTCCAAGTCTCAGAGTGAGTGACGTTTGAAACGCTATTAGCGCGCACCGCTCTAACTAGTTAGCCATTTCACATCGGTTACACCAGCCTCATCTCAGGAGTTGATAGGCTTGAAGTCATAAACAGCTGCTGGCAAACACACAAAAGTGCTGTTTGAATGAATGCTTACGAGCCTGCTGCTGCCTATCATCGCTCAGTCAGACTGCTCTATCAAATCATACAGTTGGACAAGGCAGTTAAAATAAGAATATGTTATTAATAAAAATGTAATAAAAATGTAATTGATACATGTGGACGATCTCGTTCCTGTAGTGTTTGTAAATACCCTGGTAGGTTGATTAATAACCTGAACCAGATTACATGCACTAGTTACAGTGAGAAGCTTCCTCTTGAACCGACAGCTTGATGAACACCAGTCAATATTCAGTTCCCCAAGAAAGTAGACCTCTTTGTTTACATCACATACACTATCAAGCATTTTACACATATTATTTAGATACTGACTGATAGCACTTGGTGGCCTATAGCAACACCCCAAAAGAAAATGCTTTAGACGTGCCAAGTGAACCTGCAACCACAACACTTCAATAACACTTGACATAAGATCTTCTCTAAGCATTACAGGGATATGGCTCTGAATATATACAGCAACACCTCACCCATAAGCATTTCTGTTTCTTCTATAGATGTTATATCCTTGTATTGCTACTGCTGTATCATCAAATTAATTATATAAGTGAGTCTCAGAAATGGCTAATACAGTGCCTTGCGAAAGTATTCGGCCCCCTTGAACTTTGCGACCTTTTGCCACATTTCAGGCTTCAAACAAAAAGATATAAAACTGTATTTTTTTTAGAAGAATCAACAACAAGTGGGACACAATCATGAAGTGGAACGACATTTATTGGATATTTCAAACTTTTTTAACAAATCAAATACTGAAAAATTGGGCGTGCTAAATTATTCAGCCCCTTTACTTTCGGTGCAGCAAACTCTCTCCAGAGGTTCAGTGAGGATCTCTGAATGATCCAATGTTGACCTAAATGACTAATGAAGATAAATACAATCCACCTGTGTGTAATCAAGTCTCCGTATAAATGCACCTGCACTGTGATAGTCTCAGAAGTCCTTTAAAAGCGCAGAGAGCATCATGAAGAACAAGGAACACACCAGGCAGGTCCGAGATACTGTTATGAAGAAGTTTAAAGCCGGATTTGGATACAAAAAGATTTCCCAAGCTTTAAACATCCCAAGGAGCACTGTGCAAGCGATAATATTGAAATGGAAGGAGTATCAGACCACTGCAAATCTACCAAGACCTGGCCGTCCCTCTAAACTTTCAGCTCATACAAGGAGAAGACTGATCAGAGATGCAGCCAAGAGGCCCATGATCATTCTGGATGAACTGCAGAGATCTACAGCTGAGGTGGGAGACTCTGTCCATAGGACAACAATCAGTCGTATATTGCACAAATCTGGCCTTTATGGAAGAGTGGCAAGAAGAAAGCCATTTCTTAAAGATATCCATAAAAAGTGTTGTTTAAAGTTTGCCACAAGCCACCTGTAGAAGAAGGTGCTCTGGTCAAATGAAACCAAAATTGAACTTTTTGGCAACAATGCAAAACATTATGTTTGGCGTAAAAGCAACACAGCTCATCACCCTGAACACACCATCCACACTGTCAAACATGGTGGTGGCAGTATCATGGTTTGGGCCTGCTTTTCTTCAGCAGGGACAGGGAAGATGGTTAAAATTGATGGGAAGATGGATGGAGCCAAATACAGGACCATTCTGGAAGAAAACCTGATGGAGTCTGCAAAAGACCTGAGACTGGGACGGAGATTTGTCTTCCAACAAGACAATGATCCAAAACATAAAGCAAAATCTACAATGGAATGGTTCAAAAATAAACATATCCAGGTGTTAGAATGGCCAAGTCAAAGTCCAGACCTGAATCCAATCGAGAATCTGTGGAAAGAACTGAAAACTGCTGTTCACAAATGCTCTCCATCCAACCTCACTGAGCTCGAGCTGTTTTGCAAGGAGGAATGGGGAAAAAATTCAGTCTCTCGATGTGCAAAACTGATAGAGACATACCCCAAGCGACTTACAGCTGTAATCGCAGCAAAAGGTGGCGCTACAAAGTATTAACTTAAGGGGGCTGAATAATTTTACACGCCCAATTTTTCAGTTTTTGTTTTGTTAAAAAAGTTTGAAATATCCAATAAATGTCGTTCCACTTCATGATTCTGTCCCACTTGTTGTTGATTCTTCACAAAAAATACAGTTTTATATCTTTATGTTTGAAGCCTGAAATGTCGCAAAGTTCAAGGGGGCCGAATACTTTCGCAAGGCACTGTATATGAATGTTATCTGATGTTATTGATCAGGTATTGATTTCATGAATCTTATTTCTAAGGCTATAAATATTAATATATTGTTGTTTCCTAACTTCACCACCAGGGGGTGGCCCATCAGAAAGTCCAAGACCCAGTTGCACAGGGCAAGGTTGATACCCAGGGCCTCCATCTTGATTCTTGATGATGAGCTTGGAGGGTACTATGGTGTTGAATGCTGAGCTATAGTCAATGAACAGCATTCTTATATAGGTATTATTGTTGTCCAGAAGGGATAGGGCAGTGTGCAGTGTGATGGCGATTGTGACACTTGTGGACCTGTTGGGGCAGTATGCACACTGAAATGGGTCTAGGGTGGCCGGTAAGGTAGCAGTGATATGATCCTTGATTAGCCTCTCAAAGCACTTCATGATGACATAAGTGAGAGCTACCTACGGGGATGTAATAATTTAGTTCAGTTATCTTTGCCTTCTTGGGTACAGAAACAATGGTAGCCATCTTGAAGCATGTGGGGACAACAGACTGGGATAGGGAGCGATTGAATGTCCGTAAACACACCAGCCAGCTGTTCTGCACATGCTCTGAAGACACAGCTAGGGATGCCGTCCAGGCCAGCAGCCTTGCTAGGGTTAACAAGTTTAAATGTTTTACTCATGTCAGACACGGAGAAGGAGAGGGGGGGACGCCGTCTTTGTTAGTGAGCCGCGACGGTGGCACTGTATTATCCTCAAAGTGGGCAAAGAAGGTGTTTAGTTTGTCTGGAAGCGTGACATCGGTGTCTGTGACGTGGCTGTTTTTGTTTTTGTAGTCCGTGATTTCCTGTAGACCCTGCCACATACGTCTCGTGTCTGAGCCGTTGAATTGAGACTCCACCTTGTCCCTGCACAGGCATTTTGCTTGTTTGATTGCATTTTGGAGGGAATAACTACACTGTTTAAATTCAGCCATATTTACAGACCTTTCTTTTATGTGAATAGCTATTGGGAATAGGCAATTTATGCAACTGTTATTGAGGCTTTGACTGGCCCTGTTGATTGATGTCTCTGTGTACAACTGGCTGAGTGGGAGAAAAGGAAATGTTTGAGGTCTGAGTCACCAGGTACTTGTTTTTTCTCTTCCTTGCTCTACAGCTCTCCGTCTAATAAAACATAATAGATGAGGAAGAAACAATAACAGCTGAGATCCCCAGAGGAAAAGACCTTGACCCTGCCATGGGGTCATCGCTGAGGCCAACCAAAGGACCTGTAAGGTTCAACTTAACCAAAACAGACATGGTTTTCTGAGGTTTGTGTAAAATCATAATTTCGCCATCTGATAAAACTACAAAGACGACCGAGACAAAACTGAAGGCGCATTAGTAAAAGTTGTATCACTTTCAGAGGCTGTTTTGGATGGCCTGAACCTTTGACACCTAAATACGCCTCTTTACTGAGGTTTCCACTGAGGTCAGGGGCAAGCCTTTCCTAGTACTTCTTAGCGTTACCAGGATTACTATTTCTGAGCCATAGTACTGTTAAACAGCTTATCAGATTTAAAGGTTCCAGGGTCTCTGTCTTCATTCAGAAAATCTAATCAAAATGTTTGTATAGTCAAACAAGTGCTGTGTTAAAATAACTTGTATGGCAGTTCGTGGTGCCAACCGTTCACTGTCTAGCATCCTGGCTATTTTGAAGCAGTCTTTGAAGGGTAGTATTGGATCTGATTGGCTAATGGCTAGGTTTTCCCAGACTTGACGACTGTCAATTGACAGGTTTGAAAGAGGGAGCCTTTCAGCCACCATGTAAAAGCCAGCTATTAAAGAACAACTCCGCTCCTTTCAACACATTGGTTGTTATTATGAAGTCTTTAATGATTCCTACACAGTTTTAGTGTAATTTTATGTTTATTGATGAGCAAAACCAGAAATTGCTTCTCTGTGACTTTTTCCAAATAGTATCCCTGAGATAATTAATACAATAAATTAAGGGCAGTCATTCTCAGCGATCAATATAACCCGTCTGTAGTTTTATGATCATATTGGAACTCCCTGCTATATGTTGCTCTGGTTGTCTTTGTCTAATAACGTCTGTAAATATTTTAAACAGATGCTCAAAAACCTATAGAATGATATCAGAGAGGAAGAGGCGAAGGGGTGAAGCGAGAGGGATATCTGGGCCCCAAACAGTTTTTTCAGTTTTTTTCTTGGTGAGGGGTTTTTGTATGGAAGTCAATGAGAGACTGTCAAATTTGGTTGACAAAAAATATATTGGCTTATTTGCTATGCGAGGCTTAGTTGATCAAATAGAAGTTTCGTAATGATTAGGTTGTTACGAGTGTGCCTGGTCGTCACTGGTTACCATAGCCAAAAAGTAATAAACCCCGCCAGTTCTACAATTTTTCTTCTTAAAATTTGATTTTAAACCTAACCTTAATCACACTGCTAATCTAACCGTAACCTTCATTTCCCCACTGTTCTAAACTTTTTAGAAATGGCAAGTTAATTTCTCATCCAAAAATGCATCTCAAGTGCAAATACTGTTCAGCAGCTTAAATCAGCAGGATGGGGGGCATTTTTATTAGGAGGGACGTCTACTATGGATCGCTAAAATAATGATCATGATTACACTTCATCAATTGAAATACTATGGGGACACCTATACATCTAGCAGCCAAACACGAATGACTTACTTTTGATTATGAAAGTGGATGAAAAACAGATTTGGCTCATTAATCTATATGATCCAAATTAGGATGATCCACACTTCTTCTAAAACATTTTTGACCAATCTATTGAACTTGCACAATCAAATCATTATGGTTGAAGACTATAACACAGTGTTAGGTACCTCAATGGACTGTAAAGGAAATCACTCTACAAACTATCATCAACATGCCCTTAAGGAGATCACAAATATTATGGACACATTGGAAATAGTGGATATTTGGAAACTAAAAAACCCTGACCTAGTGAGATATACGGTACATGGAGGATACTTGATCAAACTAGTCGTCTTGACTACTTTCTTGTCTCTTTCTTTCTTGCATCAAATGTTAAAAAAGTATTGATAGGAGACAGAATAAGATCAGATCACCATCTAACTTGAATCAAAGTCTACTGGAGGACAACTTGTTCTTAATTAAAACAAAATCATTTATAACAGACTTTCTCCAGTACAATATAGGTTCAGCAAATCCCCTTATTGCTTGGGATACCTTTAAATGTACACTACCAGTCAAAAGTTTTAGAAAACCTACTCATTCAAGGGTTTTTCTTTATTTGTACTATTTTCTACATAGTAGAATAATACTGAAGACATCAAAACTATGAAACAACACATATGGAAATGTAGTAACCATGTCACGTTCTGACCTTTATTTCCTTTGTTTTGTCATTATTTAGTATGGTCAGGGCGGGAGTT